>NW_007379163.1:17518-32542 GCF_000475195.1 Diaphorina citri | reverse complement strand
AAAAAAAATTTTAACATAAAATAAAAAAAAAAAAAAAAAAAAAAAAAAAAAAAAAAAATCAGTAAAACATCAAAACTCTGTTCCGTGTTGATTTATGCCGGGCGTCTCTTCAAACTATTGACGTTTTTTTTTTTTTTTTTAAGAGGTTTGACAGAGGGAACTGTAACTGCTATGGTCTTATCGTCCCGAAATCGAAGAGAGAAGGAAGACAGGATAGGAGAAAGCCAGCCGTTCCGAGAACGAATATTATCCCATCAGGATAAAATCCGCCCCGGGTGGGAATCGAACCCGCGGCCTAGCGCTTACAAGGCAGACGCACTACCAACTAAGCTAACTAGGCTGGCAAGGGACTATTTAATTTGAGCTTTAACACAGGTGAGTCTCTCGGCTATCGATCGATGTCTACTGAACCGTCCTCACTGTCGCGATAACATAGATTCATCTCGTCAATCAATATCGATTGACTATGTTTGGACACACCTTTAGACAGAGAACAACAGGCTTTTAATTCAATTATCCGAGGCCACGGGATGGGCATGCTACGACACAGACCACATGCGTCCAATGTAGCAGTTGTTTCATTGCTACGAAATAAAAACGGCGGTGGAACACTAATCTTTAAAATAATAATAATAATAATAATAATAACCAGCGAAGTCGTGGTGATAGCACGTGAGGGTAGCTTGTGCCCGAATGAAGGATAAACCCCCGAGCAGGTACTCAACAACTCGAATTTAAAAATCGTTAAGAAGCCTTACTTAACACTAAAAACACAGTGGAACGGAACACATAGCGCAGAGAGTAAGTTGAGGGAATCAACCATATTGGGACGTGACGACTTACGACTTCAAGCCGCATAGAACCGTGCGCAAAATGCTCTATGCTCTCCGATCCACTAGAGGAGGAGAACTATCGATAGTTTTGACTATCGAACGCTATCGATAGTTGAGGCATGACTGTCGATAGTTTTCGATAGTCCAGGCAGTCGTTATGTCTTGTATAGCCGTTTCAATGTACGTCTTAATATTACCTTGGTATGTGGTATGGTAGGCAGAACCATTTCCTGGGTCCAGGCAGTCAGCGCCTTGACCACTACACCACCGAGGTAGGTAGCGCCTTGACCACTACACCACCGAGGTAGGTAGCGCCTTGACCACTACACCACCGAGGTAGGTAGCGCCTTGACCACTACACCACCGAGGTAGGTATTCCATACCTCGGCTGGGATTGAACCCACGCCCTCCTGTTTACCAGGCGAGCGCCTTGACCACTACACCACCGAGGTAGGTAGCGCCTTGACCACTACACCACCGAGGTAGGTAGCGCCTTGACCACTACACCACCGAGGTAGGTAGCGCCTTGACCACTACACCACCGAGGTAGGTAGCGCCTTGACCACTACACCACCGAGGTAGGTAGCGCCTTGACCACTACACCACCGAGGTAGGTAGCGCCTTGACCACTACACCACCGAGGTAGGTAGCGCCTTGACCACTACACCACCGAGGTAGGTAGCGCCTTGACCACTACACCACCGAGGTAGGTAGCGCCTTGACCACTACACCACCGAGGTAGGTAGCGCCTTGACCACTACACCACCGAGGTAGGTATTCCATACCTCGGCTGGGATTGAACCCACGCCCTCCTGTTTACCAGGCGAGCGCCTTGACCACTACACCACCGAGGTAGGTATTCCATACCTCGGCTGGGATTGAACCCACGCCCTCCTGTTTACCAGGCGAGCGCCTTGACCACTACACCACCGAGACAGGTAAATACATTTTTCAAAGAGTTTTGATATGGGGAACTTACTTGGCGGAAAAAGAATAGGTAAATTTTTAAAGGAATAAATGAGGGTGGCTTCCCAGCGTTGAATCTGCTCCTGAAGACTATTGTACACTCAGTAGATCTGCTCCAACCTTTCAAACACCCTATACGCCTCTTCATAAGGCCTGTAGTTGGACACAGGTAGGTCGAAAAGTTAAGCTAATCCTAACCAGTCTAGCTATCTGATAATTTTAAAGTGTCTAGCTATCTGATAAACTGCTTGAAAAGAACAAGCACAAGTCCTCACAATGGTTGACTGCGGTTCAGGACAAGCCAGTTAAACAAGGCTAGAGACCATCACCCCAGTGTATGGCTGATAAAAGAAATATTTTCTCTATTTTGTCATCACCTTTTTACAGCTAAAGCCGCTACAACAAGAATTATTTGAAGAATTTTGAAATCATTTATTATTAAACATAGCCAGAGACCATCACCCTGATATGTGGCTGACAAAAGAGATATTTTCTCTATTTTGTCATCACCTTTTTATAACTAAAGCCGCTACAACAAGATTTTTTTCTTTTTTTTTATGTGTTTTATTAAAGAGGAGGTTAACAATTAGAGTCCTATTCCTGAGCAACAAGAATTATTTGAAGAATTTTGAAATCATTTAAACCTACCTTGAAGCAGAACTCTAGGTTCCAAATTCGACCACAGGGTGGCCCCCCAGCGCTGAATCTGCTCTTGAAGACTATTGTACACTCTGTATATCTGTTCCAACCTCTCAAACACCCTATACGCTTCTTCATAAGGCTTATAGTTAGACACAGGAAGGTCAAAAAGTTCTTCGGCAAGTAGTTTGTCTGTTTTTTCCTGATTGAAATCGTCGAACTGTGTGCGATACTCGCCCATCATTGTGCTCCCTAGTGACAGATCATCTGTGGGGAAGTAAAAAGAAATTAAAAAGGAATGTGCTAATCTTACTTAAATGATTATCATAGGTATTCCATACCTCGGCTGGGATTGAACCCACGCCCTCCTGTTTACCAGGCGAGCGCCTTGACCACTACACCACCGAGACAGGTAAATACATTTTTCAAAGAGTTTTGATATGGGGAACTTACTTGGCGGAAAAAGAATAGGTAAATTTTTAAAGGAATAAATGAGGGTGGCTTCCCAGCGTTGAATCTGCTCCTGAAGACTATTGTACACTCAGTAGATCTGCTCCAACCTTTCAAACACCCTATACGCCTCTTCATAAGGCCTGTAGTTGGACACAGGTAGGTAGAAAAGCTAAGCTAATCCTAACCAGTCTAGCTATCTGATAATTTTAAAGTGTCTAGCTATCTGATAAACTGCTTGAAAAGAACAAGCACAAGTCCTCACAATGGTTGACTGCGGTTCAGGACAAGCCAGTTAAACAAGGCTAGAGACCATCACCCCAGTGTATGGCTGATAAAAGAAATATTTTCTCTATTTTGTCATCACCTTTTTACAGCTAAAGCCGCTACAACAAGAATTATTTGAAGAATTTTGAAATCATTTATTATTAAACATAGCCAGAGACCATCACCCTGATATGTGGCTGACAAAAGAGATATTTTCTCTATTTTGTCATCACCTTTTTATAACTAAAGCCGCTACAACAAGATTTTTTTCTTTTTTTTTATGTGTTTTATTAAAGAGGAGGTTAACAATTAGAGTCCTATTCCTGAGCAACAAGAATTATAAGCTAATCCTAACCAGTCTAGCTATCTGATAATTTTAAAGTGTCTAGCTATCTGATAAACTGCTTGAAAAGAACAAGCACAAGTCTTAGTTGGTAGTGCGTCTGCCTTGTAAGCGCTAGGCCGCGGGTTCGATTCCCGCCCGGGGCGGATTTTATCCTGATGGGATAATGTTCGTTCTCGGAACGGCTGGCTTTCTCCTATCCTGTCTTCCTTCTCTCTTCGATTTCGGGACGATAAGACCAAGCAGTTACAGTTCCCTCTGTCAAACCTCTTAAAAAAAAAAGAATTATTTGAAGAATTTTGAAATCATTTAAACCTACCTTGAAGCAGAACTCTAGGTTCTAAATTCGACCACAGGGTGGCCCCCCAGCGCTGAATCTGCTCTTGAAGACTATTGTACACTCTGTATATCTGTTCCAACCTCTCAAACACCCTATACGCTTCTTCATAGGGCTTATAGTTAGACACAGGAAGGTCAAAAAGTTCTTCGGCAAGTAGTTTGTCTGTTTTTTCCTGATTGAAATCGTCGAACTGTGTGCGATACTCGCCCATCATTGTGCTCCCTAGTGACAGATCATCTGTGGGAAAGTAAAAAGAAATTAAAAAGGAATGTGCTAATCTTACTTAAATGATTATCACAACTGAGTAAATGAAAGACTTGTAATACTGTGATACCCACAAAGTTGTGAGAAAGCTCTCTGCTTTAACACAAAGATACCATGATTTGATTTGATTGATTATCACAAAAAGCAAAAAGAAATGTGATTAATTTGTAGTTTATTAATTAGCTCCCATGGCCTAGTGGTCACTGCGCTCGCCTTGCACGCGGGAGACCCGGGTTCGATTCCCGGCGGGGTCAAGAAATGATTGATTCCGTGACTGGCTGTTGCGGGGCCCACTCAGCCTCGTGAGGAAAATGAGTAGCTATGACATATTCTTTTGTTGTTGTTGTTGTAGCGGCTTTAGCTTTCGCCGAATGGCGATAGCAGAATAAAGAAAAGATGTCTTTTTGTATCTGCTATTCACCGGGGTGATGGTCTCTAGCTCTAGCCATGACATATAAATGCGCATAGCGACCGGTGTCAGAATGGTAGGTACTCAGCCTCGTGAGGAAAATGAGTAGCTATGACATAGAAATAAATGCGCATAGCGACCGGTGCCAGCATGGTAGGTAAACATGTGATTTTAGGATATTGAGATATTGGGAAAATCCTACAATGCTGCAGTGAGCACCAAAGTTGTGACATAATAACACAAAGAAACTGCATTTTTAATTTGTAGTTTATGTGCCAGTTTCCCTTGCCAAAGAAATAGCAAAGGTTGAGTGCGAAGAGGGCATCCACTCGTAAAAATTTTCGTAGCAGAAACCAAATGCCAGCCCAAAGCAATCACCCTAGTTAGGGCTGATTGAGAGGCTGACGAAAAACGCCGACCCCGTCTGTACACGGGAAAAGGCGAAGAAAAAGACATGCCACCGGCGAAAGCACATTGAATACACCAGTGGTTAATTATACATATAAGGAGTAGAAGAGTGAGTTACATGTTTTAGGATCTGACTCAGAGACTGAGTAGTTCACTGAAAAGAGTAGTTCTTTTTTACAACTCACTCACTGGGGCTTCCTATACCTATCCTATAAGTACCTATAATTATTAGTACGGTCCGCATTACAGCTTTCACCATAGTTCTTTTTTACAACTCACTCACTGGGGCTTCCTATACCTATCCTATAAGTACCTATAATTATTAGTACGGTCCGCATTACAGCTTCCACTCACCTTCCACAGAGTAGGGCCCCTCACTGTAGAATCTCTCCACAAATTGATTGATTCTGTCGAGAAAGTCGTCTATGAGGCCCTGACTAATTTCAGCAAAAGTGTCCCGGTAGGGTAGGATCTTGAGCTGTTTTATTTTCGCTTCGGTGTGAATCTGTTTCCAAAATGCTGTCAGATCTGAAACAAAATGGAAATGGGATAGTTAATTATTATTATAAAAAAAGGTCCTTCGGGACGGATTTCTTCGAACATCGAACCCGGATCTTTGCATTGGGATCCTATATGTCTGTAGGGTAGGATCTTCAGTTGTTTTATTTTTGCCTCGCTGTGAATCTGTTTCCAAAATTCGGTCAGATCTGAGTGCAACATAAGAAAGATACACTTCAGGGATAGAATAGAATGTACCTTGTTTATCTTGCTCGAATGAGACTGAAAACTCCCTTTACCCCAGCAGTCTAAACAAGGTCTCTGTAATCTACCTGTATAGTGTATACTATGTACCAGGTAGGTAATAATAATAATAATAATATAGACTCTTGAGTGGAAGGCAACCACTAGGCGAGGTTAACGCCTTAGGCATTCTCTACCACCTAACCCTTAGAGCTCCATTATTATGTGGTCAAATTCTCAAATAAATGAGGATAAAATTCCATACCTCGGCTGATTTCGAACCCACTCCCTCCTGTTTACCAGGCGAGCGTCTTCACCACTACGCTACCGAGGCAGATTGATTCTGCCTCTAATGTATTGAAAATCAAGTGGAAGGTAACCAATAGGCGAGGGTAAGGCCGGAGGTGTTCTCTACCGCCTAAAAAGTTCCTTTACCTTAGCAGTCTAACCAAGGTCTAGTTTATTTTATGGGTTTAATAACATCTTCTTCTTCTTCTTCTTCTTCTTCTTCTTCTTCTTCTTCTTCTTTTTCTTCTTCTTCTTCTTCTTCTTCCTCTTCTTCCTCTTCTTCTTCTTCTTCTTCTTCTTCCTAGCTGTTTGTGAGTCTCTTCCAGGCAGCCCTATTGTGTACACAATCTTTCCCTTTTTTCATAGCATGTGTATCAGGAGCCTTTAGATTCTACTAGGTAGGTTCAAGAGTTGAGTTTTCTCTTTATAGTAATAAATAGAAAAACATCCAATGAACCTTTTCCTTGTGTTGTATCCATTGTTTGGGATTGAACCCACGCCCTCCTGTTTACCAGGCGAGCGCCTTGACCACTACACCACCGAGGCAGGCTGAGTAGGCGGGGAGATTGTCGCAGAATGGTGAGTAAAAACCCCCCATCACTAAGAATTTCAGCTGTTATACACAAATTTCTTGACCCCGCCGGGAATCGAACCCGGGTCTCCCGCGTGCAAGGCGAGTGCAGTGACCACTACGCCATGGGAGCTGTAAAAACCCCCCATCACTAAGAACTTCAGCAGCTGTACAGTGAAGTTATTTTCGTTTTCATTTGTTAATTTCTTATCATTTTGTTATTTTGTTTTGTGTACCTGTTTGTAAATATTGTAAAATCCTAATAAAGTGTTATATAATAATAATAAGTTAAAACGTCTTAATATTACCTTGGTATGCGGTATGGTAGGCAGAACCATTTCCTGCGTCCAGGCAGTCGTTATGTCTTGTATAGCCGTTTCAATGTTGAGTTCCTTGATTGCAGATCCAATGATTTCCATACATTCGTCTTCGTGATCCGATAGATTCATGGCAAACACTTGGTTTAGAGTGAAAACATCCGGGGACATATCAAAACTTTTACCTGAAATAAAATAAATAATAGAAATAAGAATCCAATCTGGCCAACTTACACGAGGTCAGTAGCTGGACTGCCTACTGCCCAACAGTTTAGTTAGTTAGCCAGAAATCCAGAATCATTTTGTTCAAAAGAATTTTGACAGAGGGAACTGTAACGGCTAAGGTCTTATCGTCCCGAAAGAGAAGAGAGAAGGAAGACAGGATAGAAAACCAGCCGTTCCGAGAACGAACATTATCCGTTAAAGAGGGATTGATGATCTCATACGTTATCAAATCCGTGTCTAGAACCATATTCTTGACTTTTTGAATCACTTGCAGAGCGTTCTTGAATGACTCAGCGTCAAAGACCACTACTTTCAAGGCTAACTTGATTTCCTGTGGAGCAGATCAATGGAGGTGGGTGAGTGAGTGACTCTTTTCAGTCGGTAACTCAATGACAGCGTCAAAGACCAAATATCTCAAAAATCACTGATATCCCGCAAAAAACCCAAACATGTTAACACAATTCAACGCCACTCATTCAAACTCACCTCCAACGTCTTCCTATACTCCGCAATCATTTAATACGTCTTCTAAGATACATATCATGGTGTACTTCATTCCTACAAAAAAGATCTCAAAAATCACTGATATCCCCCCCAAAAAAACCAACCGTGTTCACAAAATTCCGCCAAGTACAAACTCACCTCCAACGTCTTCCTATACTCCGCAATCATTTAATACGTCTTCTAAGATACATATCATGGTGTACTTCATTCCTACAAAAATCACTGATATCCCCCCAAAAAAACCAACCGTGTTCACAAAATTCCGCCAAGTACACACTCACCTCCAACGTCTTCCTATACTCCGCAATCATTTGGCGCGTGTTGGCAATCAAATTGTCCGCAATTGCGTCCTTCCACTCCGTCGCCAGGGCGGTAATCTGTGCCCCGATGGCGGCCAAATCAATTCGAACGCAGTAAACATCCATGTAGCATCGTTTCCTATACTCCGCAATCATTTGGCGCGTGTTGGCAATCAAATTGTCCGCAATTGCGTCCTTCCACTCCGTCGCCAGGGCGGTAATCTGCGCCCCGATGGCGGCCAAATCAATTCGAACGCAGTAAACGTCCATGTAGCATCTCACCGACATCATTTTCCCGATTTCGGCAACTATATCCGAGTAGAAATTCATCTTTTCTTCGAATTGGTACAGGGAGACGTTTGGTTTCGACGAGAATTGCTCGCACACTTTGAGCTTGTCGTAGAGCCACAGTTTGGAGTAACGATTCCACCTGAAAACATGATTTTTTTTTTATTATTATTTTTATTTCTTTCTCTTTAACCAAAGGTAATCATAAGAATCCAATTGAATCTGGCCAACTTACACGAGGTCAGTAGCTGGACTGCCTACTGCCCAACAGTTTAGTTAGTTCAGAAATCCAGAATCTTTTTCTTCAAAAGAATTTTGACAGAGGGAACTGTAACGGCCAAGGTCTTATCGTCCCGAAAGCGAAGAGAGAAAGAAGACAGAACAGGGAAAACCCAGCCGTTCAGAGAACGAACATTATCCGTTAAAGAGATCCCCTTGCTAAAGATATAGCAAAGGTTGAGTGCGAAGGGCATCCACTCGTAAAATTTGTAGCCAAAACCAAATGTCAACCCAAAGCAATTACCCTGGTTAGGGCTGATTGAGAGGCTGACGAAAAACGCCGTCTGTACACGGAAAAGGTGAAGAAAAAGATATATAGGTCGACCAGGTTTGGATAAGGACAGACAGACAGACCGACAGACGACACCGAAGCGAATACAATAGCCCGTCCCTTGTACCTTTTTTATTACTATCGTAATAATAAAGGAAGGACGGGCTAAAAATACAAATAACCGTACTTACCTTACAAATCAATTTATTTTGATAAAGCAGAGCTTCTTCATAACTTTTGTTGTAACACAGCGAACCAACATGTTTTTTTCTAGATTTTTACTTGGAAATTCTAAAATAATACTCTACCAAATGCATAAATAGGCGCTTACCTTGGACACCTTGTTCTTCATATTCCTCCTTCTCTTCTTCGTCCATATTTACATCCTCCACCATCTCTCTATCTCCAAGTAGAGGTCTAGCAATGTGATCCTTTCCATCTTTGAGCGATTTCAGGGGAACGATTTTGAAAATGGACGAGTTCAGATTGGTCTCGATAATTGGGAACACCTGGAACGAAAGGGCATTATAATAGAATATACCTTGTTTATACTGCCGGAATGAGACTGAAAAGTCCCTTTACTCCCGCAGTCAAAACAAGGTTCTCTCTATCTCCAAGTAGAGGTCTAGCAATGTGATCCTTTCCATCTTTGAGCGATTTCAGGGGAACGATTTTGAAAATGGACGAGTTTAGATTGGTCTCGATAATTGGGAACACCTGGAACGAAAGGGCATTATAATAGAATAAACCTTGTTTATACTGCCGGAATGAGACTGAAAAGTCCCTTTACTCCCGCAGTCTAAACAAGGTATTTTTATCAAGGATAATGTTTACAATAAAATTACTTATAGATATTAGACCTGGTTGTTGTGGTGTCCCGATAGGGTAGGATCTTGAGCTGTTTTATTTTCGCTTCGGTGTGAATCTGTTTCCAAAATGCTGTCAGATCTGAAACAAAATAGAAACGGGATAGTTAATTATTATTATAAAAGAAGGTCCTTCGGGACGGATTTCTTCGAACATCGAACCTGGATCTTTGCATTGGGATCCTATATGTCTGTAGGGTAGGATCTTCAGTTGTTTTTATTTTTGCCTCGCTGTGAATCTGTTTCCAAAATGCGGTCAGATCTGAGTGTAACAGAAGAAGAAACACTTCAGGGATAGAATAGAATATACCTTGTTTATCCTGCCAGAATGAGACTGAAAAGTCCCTTTACCCCAACAGTCTAAATAAGGTCTCTGTAATCTACCTTTATACTATGTACCAGGTAGGTATATGTAATGTATTAAAAATCAAGTGGAAGGTAACCAATAGGCGAGGGTAAGGCCGGAGGTGTTCTCTACCACCTGAAAAGTTCCTTTACCTTAGCAGTCTAACCAAGGTCTAGTTTATTTTATGGGTTTAATAACATCTTCTTCTTCTTCCTAGCTGTTTGTGAGTCTCTACCAGGCAGCCCTATTGTGTACACAATCTTTCCCTTTTTTCTTCGATCTACCTCGCCCTTTTCTATCCCTCGCTAACTCACTTGGAAGTGCCGGGCAGAATACAGGTTTCCAGTTTGAATACTTGGCGTTTCAATATAAGATACATATCAGGATCTAGATTCATCATAAGGGTGCGATATTTGTCCACTATGCTTTCCAACTGAGGAAGATTGACACGGAGTTCCAGCTTTTTGTCGAGCAAATCCTTGACTGACTCGGGCAGGTCGAAACCCATGCGTTTGAAAGCTTCGCCTGAAATCAAGGAATAAAGAGCTCGTTTGGTATTTTTTTCGTAAATTGCTTAGGAAAAAATAGATCTGTCTTCCTATAACCTATAGGGAGGAAAATAGGTACTCAGTATTCGATAAGAGCCAAACTTTGTTTTTCTTCGTTGGAACTTGCTGAAATTTGAATGCTTCTAACTCCGGACCGGTACTGAGTAAGTATGTCAAATAATAAAAATAGTAGATAATTTTGTTTTCTAACTATAATACACAAATCCCCGATGCACTCTGACGTGGAACGACTGAGATATATTAGCGAAAAAGAGAGAAGGATTTGGTCACGTTTGGTGTTACTTTAATGTAGGCCTCGGCTCTCATGGGTTTCTTTTCATCATATTGAATCATGCCACCCGGACCAATGTCTGTGTTCCGCGTGTTGCACATTGCATAAGTAGATTGATGTTGGGCGCCCATACGAAAGTTCGATTCATTTCAAAATTGAGAATTTTCTATGCGGTATGGTAGGCAGAACCATTTCCTGCGTCCAGGCAGTCGTTATGTCTTGTATAGCCGTTTCAATGTTGAGTTCCTTGATAGCAGATCCAATGATTTCCATACATTCGTCTTCGTGATCCGACAAATTCATTGCAAACACTTGGTTTAGAGTGAAAACATCAGGGGACATATCGAAACTTTTACCTGAAATAAAATAAATAATAGAAATGGGATCATTAACTATTATTATTATTCTTCATCATCATCAAATCTTAAGTCGTTTTGTCCAAGTTATTTGGAATATTTACAAAAGTATAGGTACAATAAATATATACAGAACAACAAGATTAACAAAAGAGAAGAAAGAAAAAAAAAACAAAACAAATACACAATAATAAATTAATAACAAGAAGAAAGAAATGAAATAAATTATAAAATAAACTATCTACAAAATATTCCGACTAAGGGGCGGGATTAATGCCTGGGGCATTCTCTTCCATTTTCTTCGGTCTACCTCGCCCTTTTCTCCCCCTCACTTCCATTTTCTCAACTCTTTTTACCTAATTGCATAATAAATTGAGTCTTTTTTATATATTCACTCTGCGCGGGATTCGATCCCCCGGTCTCTTACCATCCAATTCGTCTTGCATAACGGGTGAGTCGTGTTTTTTGAGTGTATTATTCCGATTGATGATCTCATACGTTATCAAATCCGTGTCTAGAACCATATTCTTGACTTTTTGAATCACTTGCAGAGCGTTCTTGAATGACTCGGCGTCAAAGACCACTACTTTCAAAGCTAACTTGATTTCCTGTGGAGCAGATCAATAGAGGTGGGTGAGTGAGTGAGTTATGTAAAGAAAGAACTACTCTTTTCAGTCGGTAACTCAATGACAGCATCAAAGACCACTCTTTTCCGAGTTTTGGCTTCTGCTCAAAGAAATTATTTTTGCTAAATTGAAAAGTGCTAATGTGAGAAAAGTATCTTCTTGGAAGAAATCCACTGATGAGAAAAGGAGAGTGCTTTTTATAGGCGATTTTTTTATTGTTAAAAAAAAACTGGCTCCGAGTACAGCGTTACTAAATCTGTACTATATCATCGTATCTTCCTTTACAAACTACCAACAGTACCAACTTCTTTACAATTCTTCAGAAAATAACCGGGCTTCAACTGTAGGACTAAAGAAAGGCGCCTTCCGATTGGTTTAAAGTTAAAGGTTTTCGTAGAGACCGCTTTTTTACTTTCTATTATTTTTTTTATTTTATTTTTTTTTTATCAGACAGACCTTATTTAGATATTTTAGTTTTTATTTACCTTTATATGATGTTCCTTTATATGTTCCTTTATATGATTTTTATTTACCTTTATATGATTTACCTTTATATGATGTTCATAACCGAGGCAACTGGAAATTGTTGTCTAAAAATGCCGACCCCACTTGAGTGGGAAAAGGTAAAGAAGAAGAAGAAGTTTTTATTTACCTTCGTAGGTGATATCGAACATGGCGGCATAGTCGAAGTTCACCTGGAAGGTGAGGCGCCTCTCAGCGAGTCCGGCCGCCGCCAGGGCCGCCTCCGTGACCTTGACTTCCTCTCGGGCCGGCCCCCTCAGCCGGGCGGCATGCTTCCGTTTCAGCCGCGTGAGGAACTTGATGGGGATGTATGTGTCCTCAATACTTCCTCGCACTCCTTCTGAAAAATATCAAAGATCAAATAATAGATTGGGTAGGTATTATTATTATTATTTTCAGTCTGGCTGGGGGACGTTAAACAGGGAGTAGACCAGCTTAGTCTGGATGGGAGACTTTAAACAGGGAGTAGATCAGCTTAGTCTGGATGGGGGACGTTAAACAGGGAGTATACCAGCCTGAATTCCCCTTGCTAAAGATATAGCAAAGGTTGAGTGCGAAGGGCATCCACTCGTAAAATTTGTAGCCAAAACCAAATGTCAACCCAAAGCACTTACCCTGGTTAGGGCTGATTGAGAGACTGACGAAAAACGCCGTCTGTACACGGAAAAGGTGAAGAAAAAGATATATAGGTCGACCAGGTTTGGATAAGGACAGACAGACAGACAGACGACACCGAAGCAAATACAATAGCCCGTCCCTTGTACCTTTTTTTATTACTATCGTAATAATAAAGGAAGGACGGGCTAAAAATACAAATAACCGTACTTACCATACAAATCAATTCATTGTGATAAAGCAGAGCTTCTTCATAACTTTTGTGGTAACACAGCGAACTTACATTTTTTTTTATTTTTATTGTTTTAGATTTTTACTTGGAAATTTTAAAATAATACTCTACCAAATGCATAAATAGGCGCTTACCTTGGATACCTGGTTCTTCATATTCCTCCTTCTCTTCTTCGTCCATAATTACATCCTCCACCATCTCTCTATCTCCAAGTAGAGGTCTAACAATGTGACCCTTTCCATCTTTGAGCGATTTCAGGGGAACGATTTTGAAAATGGACGAGTTTAGATTGGTCTCGATGATTGGGAACACCTGGAACGAAAGGGCATTATAATAGAATATACCTTGTTTATACTGCCAGAATGAGACTGAAAAGTCTCTTTACTCCCGCAGTCAAAACAAGGTATTTTTATCAAGGGTAATGTTTACAATAAAATTACTTATAGATATTAGACCTGTTTGTTGTTGTTTTCAAATGTCGGAAACTTGGCCATCAGGTCATCCTCCCAGAAACTCATATTAGACCTTGTTTAAGTTATAAAAAAAGAAAAAAATATATGAGTGGGTTGGAGACCTATCGAAATTCGAAGAAAAGGTAGGCCTTAGGGCTAGTGAAAAAGTGGCGGGATTGAACCCACGCCCTCCTGTTTACCAGGCGAGCGCCTTGACCACTACACCACCGAGGCAGGCTGAGTAGGCGGGAAGATTGTCGCAGAATGGTGAGTAAAACCCCCCCATCACTAAAAACTTCAGCAGCTATAAAATTTGAGCGACCTGTGACTAAAGGTAAAGTCGTGAGAAGCGCTAGTTCCTTTTGAGCTTTTTCCCTGTATAGCCCTAAATAGCGGGACTTTGGTCCGGAATGACGGCCAAACGGTACCTTCTGGAAACAGGGCCCAAGGATGCTTTTGATCTACATAATTAAAATTGGGATGCAAATTCTAAAAAGAGGTATAGGTAGTCTCCTAAAACAAAAGTGTTCCACCACTTTTATTTCGAAGCAATTGTACAACTGCGACATTAAACGCATGTGGTCTGTGTCGTAGCATGCCCATCCCGTAGTATGCCTCTTATCTTACCTTTGCCGCTTTCCTCAATCGCCTTCCTGGTGTGGAAATATTCACTCTTCCATGTAGCCAGAACAGCTATAATGTTGTCTACGTGACACTTCATAGCCTTTGGATTTGAATCTTTCCTGAAAAGAAAACACGAACACCGTGAATCCATCTTGAAGAAAAATTCCGTCCGGGACGAACTAATGAAAAGATAATGGGGGCACGGTTGGTCCAGTGGTAACGCGCTTGCTTGCCATGCAGAAAGTCGGGTTCGAATCCCACCATCGACAAAAATTTGTACTCGTTTTTCGATTGCAAATATTTCAACGGGTTACTTTCTGGTGTTCTCGTAAATGCACCTAAATGGGAAGTATTGTGTCTCTTCTCGCCCAAAAAAAAAAAAAAAAAACAAACGCGGGGAAAACATAAATTTAAAAAAAAAAAAAAAAAAAAAAAAAAAAAAACAAGGGTCGTTCTCGGAACGGCTGACTTTCTATCATGTCTTCCTTCTCTCTTCATTTTGGAACGATATCATGAGACCTTAGCCATTACAGTTTCCTCTATCAAACCTCTTAAAAGCAAGAAAAATAAAGTGTTCATTTCTTTTCTACTGGTAAAATCACTTCGAAATCTTCCCTTGTTTGTCTGCTTGCTTGATTGTTGGTTTGTTTTTGTTTGTTTGTCGGTTGGCTTGTTTTCGTTTGTTTGTGTTTCTTTGTTTGTTCGTCTACTTGTTGTTTGTTGGTTTGTTTGTCTGTTTGTTTTTTTTTTTTTTTTTTTTTTTTTTTTTTTTTTTTTTTTTTTTTTTTTTTTTTTCTCGTTGCTGCTTGTTTGTCTGTATAGATTCTTCTCTCTATGGGTCAA
>NW_007379163.1:732-17461 GCF_000475195.1 Diaphorina citri | reverse complement strand
GTTGTTGTTGTTGTTGTTGTTGTTGTTGTTGTTGTTGTTGTTGTTGTTGTTGTTGTTGTTGTTGTTGTTGTCGTTGGTGTTGTTGTTGTTTTCAAATGTCGGAAACTTGGCCATCAGGTCATTCTCCTAGAAACTCATATTAGACCTTGTTTAAGTTATAAAAAAAAGAAAAAAAAATATGAGTGGGTTGGCGACCTATCGAAATTCGAAGAAAAGGTAGGCCTTAGGGCTAGTGAAAAAGTGGCTTAAGGAAAAATGGAGTGGCACGGTTGGTGTCTGTGTGTGTGTATGCGTTTTTTTTTTTTTTTTTTTACAAAAAGAAACACTTATCCATATCGATGAAACACTTACATTCTCCCAGAAACTCATATTAGACCTTGTTTAAGTTATAAAAAAAGAAAAAAAATATGAGTGTGTTGGCGACCTATCGAAATTCGAAGAAAAGGTAGGCCTTAGGACTAGTGAAAAAGTGGCTTAAAAATGGAATGGCACGGTTGGTGTCTGTGTGTGTGTATGCGTTTTTTTTTTTCTTTTTACAAAAAGAAACACTTATCCATATCGATGAAACACTTACCTTGTGAAGCCAGTCATGATAAGTGACCTGTTCAAATGTTTCTAGCTGTTTCACCACCGTCCGATATTCGGCAAACGCCTCTTCCTTTGATTCGAGGCACATGAGTTCTGGCACTTGTTGAAACAGGAGTACCGTCCTTTTCAATTTGGACGCAAGATCAACTGTTTCACCACCGTCCGATATTCAGCAAACGCCTCTTCCTTTGATTCGAGGCACATGAGTTCTGGCACTTGTTGAAACAGGAGTACCGTCCTTTTCAATTTGGACGCAAGATGTCGTACCCAGTATACAGAGCCTGCTTTACGGGTTTGTCCTGCAACAGAAGAATGGAACAGAATAACTTTTTGACGAAACAAAGTTCTCAGAAATCACTGATATCCCCCATAAAAACCAATTGTGCTTCCAAATTGAACGCCAAAACACACTGTTTGCCTTACGGGTTTGTCCTGCAACAGAATAACAAACAGGTTTTTGACGAAACAAAATACGAGAACACTTCTCTAAAGTGCTCAAAAATCACTGATATCCCCCCCACAATAACCAATTGTGCTTCCAAATTCAATGCCAAGTAGTTGGTTAGCCCATTGGTAACGTTAAAACCCCACCATCGAAAAAAAAAAAAAAAAAAAAAAAAAAAACCCCCAAAATTCTTTTCGCTTTCTCTTCGCTGGTTCGGTGGGTCCCTGGGGCTAAATAGGAAGAGGTGCTTACATTACACATAGGGTAAGTGTACCATTTATTCGCTTACCTAAAAAACGTACCATTTATTGGCCCACCTGCCCACATTTATTTTTCTAATTTTTGTTTTTATGACTTACAATTTTCAAATACCACTGTTTCGATAGCAGTCTTTAAGCCCTTTCTTTTGATGAAATTGGATCTTGAAAAAGTTCGTCCAGTTCAGACTTATGTGGCGTAGACCCACAGGTGGGCCAATAAATGGTACGTTTTTTAGGTGATGGGCGAATAAATGGTACACTTACCCTAGCTGTGGCCACTTTCTGCTGATATTATGTTTGCTGGACCTACAATTTTTATTAGTGTCCATTGAGAGTTGAAATGGGAATTCCTTTGCTGAGCACAAGCAACCAGTGAGTGAACAATTTGGAGCTCTCTCACATCTTTACAAGAAAATTGCTCATTGATGATATAATTATGTTCTTTCTCTTCTCATTTCGCTTCAAGGTCTTGTTTTACCTGGCTGAGTGGTGCCCATTTAGCATAGAAAGGCCATGGTCATTTCAACAGGCCCGATTGCCCGATCAACCGGGCTCAATTACTGTTGACCCGAATATAGAATTATTCAGATCCGGTGACAGGAAAAATACAGACCAAGTACCAGAAATAATCGGACATCAAACCTGGGTCTCTTGTGTGCAAAGCAAGTGGAAATGAACTTTACTAACTACACTACATCATCGTCAATCGCCAGGGGAGCTGATTAAATATTGTATAAGGCGCTCTTCCACCCAACGCTAGAGTTCCTCTCTACTTTCTCCGGCCATTTTCTTCTCTTCTTCAAATAAAACTCAACATAACAAGTCGAGAAAAATCTTGTTAATTGCATGAAACATTATTTTTACCTTCCTCCCTTGTACCACGAATAGAAAAATAAATAAAGACTAAAAATAAATTAAATCTTCCAGTACCTAACACAGAAAGGTCGAGAGCGAGCTCAACTTTTCGCGAAAACTGCGAACTTTACACAAAAACTTTGGCGTTTAACTTTTCTCCTCCTCAAAATCTCTCCCTCCCTCAGCTCGCGGCATGGGAAAATGGCGGATGAACTAAGTTTCGCGTTCAAAGTTCAAAATGTAATGTTGGGTATGTGAAAAGAAAAATGGTGTTCTATTATCATTTCACATTACACACTAAAACATTAATTTTCCAAAGAATTCTGAATTGAGGGAGGGAGGAAGGAAGGAAGGGGGATATTGTATGACGTGGGTAAGCTAAGAAAGGACACATGAAGGCACAGACAGACACCAGCTCCTTTCTCTGTTTGGTAACTTGTGCCGATAAAGTTTACATTTACATACGAAGAGAAGAATAAAAGCTGAAAACAAGTCAGATAAAAAAAAAGAAGTCAGGATTACGGATGGACAACCGAGAAAAAGCGATAAAATTATACTGTACTACGTACTAGGTACCTACAATAAAAGAAGTCAGGATTACGGATGGACAACCGAGAAAAAGCGATAAAATTATACTGTACTACGTACTAGGTACCTACAATAAAATTCTAGTATGTATACCTAGGTACATAACTAGAATGACTCAACCCCATGGCCCACTGTGATGTAGAGAGAGAAGAGAGAGGGAAATAAAAAATTACATAACTAGAATGACTCAACCCCATGGCCCACTGTGATGTAGAGAGAGAAGAGAGAGGGAAATAAAAAATTCTGGCTGGGGGACGTTAAACAGGGAGCAGACCAGCTTGTCAAGCCACAGACATAAACATGACACAGCGGCCCTTACAACCTGATGGTTCGCTGTTGAACAGAACGTCTCAGGGACTAGCTGTACTGCCATGAAGAACAGTGAAGTAAGAAGAAAACACCAACCCCTTACAACCTGATGGTTCCAAACGTCTCAGGAAGTAGCTGTGTATACAGTGAAGTAAGGAAAGTCTCTGAAGTGTTAGTTATGTATTTAACAACACAACAGACGGACTATGTTAGGCCCAGCAAGCCATTAGTCTGTATAGAAAACCGCTTTCAATCCCAACAGAAGCCTCGGAACCCCCCGGACTGTCATACCTGGAATTAGCCCTGGACTAAATACTGGACTACGATTAAGGAACGCTATACAATCAAATTCAACAAAGAAATCAAAACAAGATAATAAAACCATCAAAATCGGAACTTTGAACATGATGTCCCTCACCAGACGAGTTGAAGAATGCATCGACGTACTGAAAGAGAGAAAACTTGACATATTGGGGTTGAGTGAAACCAAATGGAAAGGAAATGGGTCCAAAGAACTAAGAGAGGGCTACTATCTGTATTGGTCAGGAGGGGTGAAGAGCACAAGTCCTCACGATGGTTGACTGCGGTTCGAGCCAGCCAAATTAACACGGCTAGAGCTAGAGACCATCACCCCGGTGTATAGCAGATACAAAAAGACATCTTTTCTTTATTCTATTCTACCTGAGTTCTATCCAGTAAGCACAGGATTCATCCAGGTAAATATCGATGTTACTCGTTTCTATGGGAGTCAACAACTCGGTGACTCTACCCAGCATTTCATCCACCTGAAAAAAATAAGAGGACTTTTTAGCACCTATCTTTAGAGCAGTACCTATCAAATATTCCCACAACCCATGATGAGAAAAAAACTAATTCCCCCCCTCCCAATAATAAAAAAAAAACAGCACGCCATTGCCCACATCCGGATATTAACCACGCACAACATCGATTAACTTCAGTGCACTGGTGCATTTAACCTGCTTTCACAGCTGGCTATAAAAAAATCTACCTCTGTAGGAATTTTATGCTTCGTCAAGGTTTGTAATAGCCAGCCTAGTTAGCTTGGTTGGTAGTGCGTCTGCCTTGTAAGCGCTAGGCCGCGGGTTCGATTCCCACCCGGGGCGTATTTTATCCTGATGTGATAATGTTCGTTCTCGGAACAGTTGACTGCGGTTCGAGCCAGCCAAATTAACATGGCTAGAGCTAGAGACCATCACCCCGGTGTATAGCAGATACAAAAAGACATCTTTTCTTTATTCTGCTATCGCCGTTCGGCGAAAGCTAAAGCCGCTACAACAACAACAAGGAGAGAAAATGGGCGTAAAAAATACTAATAATAATAGTTACTAATAATATGTGGGATCGAGTGGATTGGAACACATCAAATGCCTTCAGGCACATTCCATTTGTCAAGGGTCTAGGTTTACCTTGCCCTTCGGATCAATTTAATTTGAAGAAACCTGAAAATGTATAATGTAAGTTATTCAGTGGAAAGTAATTACTAGACGAGGTTAACGGCGTTCTCCACCACCTAACCCAAGAGCTCCATAAGTGGTGAAATTCTCAAACAGGTAAATGAGGATAAAATTAAATGCCTCAGCTGGGATCAACCTTTTATTCAATACTAGCCGAAATCCTTATGGCCGTTCATGTCACTCATCCATTTAGTGGTCTTGCTCGGCGTAGCTTAATGGGAGAAAAAACTGACCAAAAATCAACCCCGCTCAATTCTGGGACCCCAAATTTGAACTTGCGACGTGCTCACAGCACGCAACGTGAACCTGTACCAAGTTTCATTAAAAACGGACCAGACAATCGCAAGTTATAGCGGAATAATCATTCCAACATCCAAACCAAATGGAAAACGGTAGAGTTAAAACGTAGACCTCACTACGCACTACACATGTATTTTTTTTTCCTTTAAACAAGGTTTATATTTATACTCGTATTTGCATATTTGTAAACCCTACCTATGAAAATAAATAAGACCTTGTTTAGACTGCGAGAGTAAAGGGACTTTTCAATCTCATTCGAGCAGGATAAACAAGGTATATTCTATTCTACGCATGAAACAACCTCAGTTGTGTAGTGGTAAGCTTCACTTCGTTCGGTCAATAAATATCCAAGTTCTACTCTACCTAGAATTGGGCTAAAGGGGCTGGGGTAAAGGGACTTTTCAGTCCTATTCGGGCAGGATAAACATTAAACAAGGTATATTCTAGTCTATTCTACCTTTGAAGTTCTACTTTACCTTGAAGTAGGGCTGAAGGACGGCCAAGATCTTCACATTGGCGAGGGCCGCCTTGAGCTGGACCGTGAGGCGGGCATGGGCCGCCAAATATTCCGCCGCCTTCTGCTTTTCGGTCCGCTTCAGTAACTTAAGTGCGTTCACAATGCGGCGGTCCGACGATGCGTCAAATAGGGAGCGTAGCGTGTCTTCCTGGTCCTTCCAATAGACCAGCTCAGCACTGGGGGAGCTCCAGGACATTTCCTAAGAGGAAAGATAAATAAATAAAACTGTAAGACCTTCCCATGCAGAAGGTCCCAGGTTCGCTGCCCCTTACCGAGAGAAAAAGTTAATAAGAAATATTTTCCCATCCGTAGCAACAGCATTTGCTTTTATGGACCGGATGGGTGTACCAGGTACAAGTGTACAAATTTCTCATTCTATTGTAGTACTTTGTCAATGAAATCTGCTACATGAAACTTTGAGGCTCTGTGTCGTAGCATGGCCATCCCGTAATATGTCCGTCATCAGATGAACAATAAGAGCACCAGAAAGTAGCTCTTTGTTTCTATTTCAGAACTTTCCATTGATTAATTATTCAACATAGAATGATTTAAAGCGTTTTGGCCTTTGGCCGCTGCGTTGGTTGAGCTGAACTCCGGCCGTTCTGTTATTACGGCCTTCGGCCGGTAATTAAGCTTCAACCTTTTTATTTATTCTTCCTAATTTCAATGAACTTCTATTCTTTTCCACCAACAACAGTGGTGCAGTGGTTAACACTTTGGACTTTGGATCTGGAGGTTGTTGGTTCGAATTCCTTTTTTTTTTACTCTTTTTAGTGTTTAGTTCAAATTACCTTGTTAGCGAGTGACGTCACACACAGACGGCGTAACTGTGTAATAAGTTCAGTGTCCGACACTAGCGCTCCGATGTCTATGGTGACCGAATTCACAAATATTCTATTCTTACCTTGTTAGCGAGTGACGTCAGAGCGTGCACTAGTTCATTCGTCCATTGTACACACAGACGTCGTAACTGTGTGATAAGTTCAGTGTCCGACACTAGCGCACCGACGTCTATGGTGGTGGAATTCAGAACTGCTTGCTCGGGAAGTTCCAATTTTGGCGGCAGTTTTTTGTTCTTGATAAACCTAAGGGAAGACACGAATGATCGTGCTTATTTATACTGCTGAAATTAATTATACATTAATATTGAGGTCTTTTTTTGTCAAAATTCAAGAGGATGTAGGACTATTGTAGACTATAATAAGACTTGAAACAACAGCAGTGGCTAATTAATTATTAATGTGTTTTAATTCGCAAATTGAGGAAAAAATTCCATCTAGGTGAACTGGGACTGAACCCACACATACCAGGCGAGCAACCTGATCACTACACCACTGAGGCAACAAAGACCATGATACATTTTTTTTTTTATTATTATTTTTATTCTATGGTGGTGGAATTCA
Organism: Diaphorina citri; assembly: GCF_000475195.1. Lineage (NCBI taxonomy): Eukaryota > Metazoa > Arthropoda > Insecta > Hemiptera > Psyllidae > Diaphorina > Diaphorina citri. The sequence continues at coordinate 10,721 of NW_007379163.1, read as the reverse complement.
GAACTGCTTGCTCGGGAAGTTCCAATTTTGGCGGCAGTTTTTTGTTCTTGATAAACCTAAGGGAAGACACGAATGATCGTGCTTATTTATACTGCTGAAATTAATTATACATTAATATTGAGGTCTTTTTTTGTCAAAATTCAAGAGGATGTAGGACTATTGTAGACTATAATAAGACTTGAAACAACAGCAGTGGCTAATTAATTATTAATGTGTTTTAATTCGCAAATTGAGGAAAAAATTCCATCTAGGTGAACTGGGACTGAACCCACACATACCAGGCGAGCAACCTGGTCACTACACCACTGAGGCAACAAAGACCATGATACATTTTTTTTTTAATTATTATTATTATTATTATTTATTTTTTTCCAAAGGGGTATTAATAAGAGATTTGTATTAAGATGAAAAAAACACACATACACACACACATACACACACACACACACACACACACACACACAAATAAACAACCAAACAAACTCACCAATCTAGCAATTCTTCTATGTTGGTAACACTCTGCAGGAGACTGGATTTCACATTGGGTAAACTTTTCGGGTCCAGGGTGCCAAAATCTTCCGCGGACTTTCGAGAGGACGCTGTGTGTCTACGTGGGGACAGTTTGGACCTAGTCATCTCCTCCTTGACTTTGGCCAAACGCGCTAGAGATTCTTGGTATTGACGATCCAGCTCCGCACTGAGGGAAATAAAATAAAAATAGAATTGAATAAAATATATCCTGTTTATACTGCAAGAAAAAGAAAACTGTTAAAAAAATGCACAGAAAAAAAGTTGAAAATACACCTCAAAAATCAATGATATCCCCCCAAAAAAAACCTTTCCGGGTTTAAAAATGTCGCCAAGTACAAGTCCGCACTGAGGAAAAAAAGAAACGTTGAAAATTGCCCCACAAAAAGTAATGATACCCCCCCCCCCCCCAAAAAAAAAACTTTCTGGGTTTAAAAATATCTCCAAGTACAAACTCATGTCGGCAAACTGCTCTTCATGACATTAATCATTCAATCGGTCCCAGGTTCGATTCCCACCAACGGCAAAAATTTGTTCTTCGATTGCAAATATTTCAACGGGTTACTTTCTCTGGTGTTCTCTTGTTGACTAAGGCCCTAAATGGGAGGTATTGTCTCTTTTTGCCCATCTGATGAGAGACATACTACGGGATGGGCATGCTACAATTGCTACAACACAGATCACACGAATCTAATGTAGCGGTTGTTTGATTGCTACAAAATAACGGCGGTGAAACACTCATCTAAAAAATAAAATTAAATATGAAAAGAAACTAATAATAATCCCATCTTGATTCCCTGGTTTCCTGGGACTTACAAGGTCATATCTTCTTTCAACTCCCCAGGTATGTCCGGTCGCCCCGCCTTCTTCTCCAGAGCGATACTCCGATAACTGGACGGCTGAATGAACAGGTGGGCCGCCAGTTTACACCCGCTGGTCGGGCCGTCACTCGAGTCGACCTCGGCCGCCAGCGGGTCGTGGAAGTGGGCCTCGATTAGCGGCTTGTAGATCTGGGGAGAGAAAAAAAAAAGATTATTGAAGATTTTTTTTTTAAATACTGATACCTAATTAAACAGATACCCCCTAGAAAAACTAATCTCAGTGGTGTTAGTGGTTAGCCGGTGGACTCTGGATCTTACACAAAGTGTTTTAGTTTTATTAATTTTTCCTCGAAAAATAGTGATATCCCCCCACAATCCCCGTGTACAAAACCTCGCCAAGTACAAAACTCACATGGGTCAAGCTGCTTTTCATATCATAGAAGTGATCATAGTGGAGTAGTGCAGTAACTTACTTCTCTACTCAACCTTTATTTCATCTTTCCTTCTTCAAATTCTCTCTTTAGCCAACACCTGAGAGCAGCCTAAGACGCGTTTCGTTCTTATTGGAACTCATCAGTTAGACATAGCTCTCAGGTGCTGGCCAAGAATTTGGAAGTGATATTTATACTTCAGAGATGGAAATTGTGGAGAAACGAGAACAAAAGTGTTCCACCACTTTTATTTCGAAGCAATTGTACAACTGCGACATTAAACGCACGTGGTCTGTGTCGTAGCATGCCCATCCCGTAGTATGCCTCTTATCTTACCTTTGCCACTTTCCTCAATCGCCTTCCTGGTGTGGAAATATTCACTCTTCCAGGTAGCCAGAACAGCTATAATGTTGTCTACGTGACATTTCATAGCCTTTGGATTTGAATCTTTCCTGAAAAGAAATTGAATTATTATTGTATTGACTAAAGGAATATTGAATTATTATTGTATAAATAAATAATGGAAAGTATTGTTTTGAAAAAAAAAAAAAAAAAAAAAAAAAAAAAAAAAAAAAACCCCGGAAATCCATTTTGAAAAAAAATTCCCCCCGGCACCACCGAGGTAGGTAGCGCCTTGACCACTACACCACCGAGGTAGGTATTCCATACCTCGGCTGGGATTGAACCCACGCCCTCCTGTTTACCAGGCGAGCGCCTTGACCACTACACCACCGAGGTAGGTAGCGCCTTGACCACTACACCACCGAGGTAGGTAGCGCCTTGACCACTACACCACCGAGGTAGGTAGCGCCTTGACCACTACACCACCGAGGTAGGTAGCGCCTTGACCACTACACCACCGAGGTAGGTAGCGCCTTGACCACTACACCACCGAGGTAGGTAGCGCCTTGACCACTACACCACCGAGGTAGGTAGCGCCTTGACCACTACACCACCGAGGTAGGTAGCGCCTTGACCACTACACCACCGAGGTAGGTAGCGCCTTGACCACTACACCACCGAGGTAGGTAGCGCCTTGACCACTACACCACCGAGGTAGGTATTCCATACCTCGGCTGGGATTGAACCCACGCCCTCCTGTTTACCAGGCGAGCGCCTTGACCACTACACCACCGAGGTAGGTAGCGCCTTGACCACTACACCACCGAGGTAGGTAGCGCCTTGACCACTACACCACCGAGGTAGGTAGCGCCTTGACCACTACACCACCGAGGTAGGTAGCGCCTTGACCACTACACCACCGAGGTAGGTAGCGCCTTGACCACTACACCACCGAGGTAGGTAGCGCCTTGACCACTACACCACCGAGGTAGGTAGCGCCTTGACCACTACACCACCGAGGTAGGTAGCGCCTTGACCACTACACCACCGAGGTAGGTAGCGCCTTGACCACTACACCACCGAGGTAGGTAGCGCCTTGACCACTACACCACCGAGGTAGGTATTCCATACCTCGGCTGGGATTGAACCCACGCCCTCCTGTTTACCAGGCGAGCGCCTTGACCACTACACCACCGAGGTAGGTAGCGCCTTGACCACTACACCACCGAGGTAGGTAGCGCCTTGACCACTACACCACCGAGGTAGGTAGCGCCTTGACCACTACACCACCGAGGTAGGTAGCGCCTTGACCACTACACCACCGAGGTAGGTAGCGCCTTGACCACTACACCACCGAGGTAGGTAGCGCCTTGACCACTACACCACCGAGGTAGGTAGCGCCTTGACCACTACACCACCGAGGTAGGTAGCGCCTTGACCACTACACCACCGAGGTAGGTAGCGCCTTGACCACTACACCACCGAGGTAGGTAGCGCCTTGACCACTACACCACCGAGGTAGGTATTCCATACCTCGGCTGGGATTGAACCCACGCCCTCCTGTTTACCAGGCGAGCGCCTTGACCACTACACCACCGAGGTAGGTATTCCATACCTCGGCTGGGATTGAACCCACGCCCTCCTGTTTACCAGGCGAGCGCCTTGACCACTACACCACCGAGATAGGTACCTTTTACAAAGGATGTCCTAACTTAAATAAATTCATTAATAGTCCATCTTAGAACATCAGACCGAAATGTGTCAAAATGAAAATAAATTAACCTCCGAGGGTGGTCGAACTGTCCGACCCGTCAGTTGTGAGGCCGGTACTGCTGCTGCTCAGTGTTGCACTGCTAGTGGAGGTGAGAGTGGAAGAGGAGGTGTGAGAAATGCTGCTTGCGGGCTCCGAAGTACTACCTGGAGATAGAATAGAATAGAAAGTGAGAAATGAATAGAATATAAACTGTTTATCCTGCTCGAATAAGACTGAAAAGTCCCTTTACCCTTGCAGTCTAAACAAGGTCTTATGTAAGTATGTATTTGGTACAGAATAAGTGTAAATGTTATCAGGATAAAATCCGCCCCGGGCGGAAATAATAATATTGTAAGAGAAAGATGTATTATGGTCCCTCAAAGTTAACAACATGTTGGAATACCTGAAAGACGCCTTACATAGAGTACCAGAACATTGAGTAGGTACCACAATGAAACCAATATCCAATAACCAATCGTGTTTTATCTGACCTTCCTATTGTATTCGGGTTCAAATTCCAATACAACACCATCATACCAAGAAAATCAGTACATGAGGTAACCCTGAGATCGAGAAAACCAACAGACAAAGGCTCACCTCTCGTACCAATAAAATTCATACAAGGTAATTCGGAGATGGGAAAACTAAAGAAACCAGACAGACAAAGGCTAACCCATCATAAATACAGCCTCATTACATTAACATTATTAAAATCAGATAAAAATAAATAAATTATTCTTATCAAGACAATTTCGATTAAGAGGTTTTTAAATTGGTGAGCTTTAACGTAATAAGAACCCGGGACCTTCTGTATAGCCGCCCACCTACCGGTGAAATGACACCAAAGTGCCAATGTATTTCGGGCGCCCTCTCCTGCCGCTCTACCATACGGGGGACCTTGCGGAACTTCTGAGCCGGACCGCCAGGGGGCGCCAGCGAAGTGCCCGAACCTGGAAAATTTTAAAGAAAAGATATTATTAGCCTTCGTGGGCGAGTGGATATCACACTAGGCTTGCACTCCGGAGATCCCGGGTTCGATTCCCGGCGGGGTCGAATTTTTTTTCGGCTCTGTGCTTAAAGTTCGGGGTGCACTCAGCCTCGTGAGGACAATTGAGTAGCTACTTAAATCGAGTAGCGACCAGTGGCGGCATTGCCAGAAAGAAAAATTATAGATATGTCAGGAATAGTAAAGAAGGCTCTTAGTAATGCTGTGGTATTCACAAAAATTATGAAGAAGCTCTCAGCTTCACCACAAATAAATCATGATTTAGATTACCTATATTATGTCAATAAACAAAGTATTTTAAAAAGATAATAATAATAGTGCTTATTTATACTGCTCGCATAGGACTGAAAAGTCCCTTTACTCCAGCAGTAGGCTACTACTATTATTGTGGTCAAATTCTCAAATTATACGAGGATAAAATTCCATACCTTGGCTGGGATTGAACCCACGCCCTCCTGTTTACCAGGCGAGCGCCTTGACCACTACACTAAAATTCCATACCTCGGCTGGGATTGAACCCACGCCCTCCTGTTTACCAGGCGAGCGCCTTGACCACTACACCACCATAGGTACCTTTTACAAAGGATGTCTTAACTTAAATAAATTCATTAATAGTCCATCTTAGAACATCAGATCGAAATGTGTCAAAATGAAAATAAATAAATTAACCTCCGAGGGTGGTCGAACTGTCCGACCCGTCAGTTGTGAGGCCGGTACTGCTGCTGCTCAGTGTTGCACTGCTAGTGGAGGTGAGAGTGGAAGAGGAGGTGTGAGAAATGCTGCTTGTGGGCTCCGAAGTACTACCTGGAGATAGAATAGAATAAAATAGAATAGAATAAAAAGTGAGAAATTAATAGAATATAAACTGTTTGTACTGACAGCATGAGACTGAAAAGTCCCTTTACTCCCGCAGTCTAAATAAGGTCTTGTGTAAGTATGTACTTGGTACAGAATAAGTGTAAATGTTATCAGGATAAAATCCGCCCCGGGCGGAAATAATAATATTGTAAGAGAAAGATGTATTATGGTCAAATTTCTGTGGGTTCTATCAAAAAAAAAAAAAAAAAAAAAAAAACAAAAAGATGGGAACAAAACACTACACCACCGAGATAGGTACCTTTTACAAAGGATGTCCTAACTTAAATAAATTCATTAATAGTCCATCTTAGAACATCAGACCGAAATGTGTCAAAATGAAAATAAATTAACCTCCGAGGGTGGTCGAACTGTCCGACCCGTCAGTTGTGAGGCCGGTACTGCTGCTGCTCAGTGTTGCACTGCTAGTGGAGGTGAGAGTGGAAGAGGAGGTGTGAGAAATGCTGCTTGCGGGCTCCGAAGTACTACCTGGAGATAGAATAGAATAGAAAGTGAGAAATGAATAGAATATAAACTGTTTATCCTGCTCGAATAAGACTGAAAAGTCCCTTTACCCTTGCAGTCTAAACAAGGTCTTATGTAAGTATGTATTTGGTACAGAATAAGTGTAAATGTTATCAGGATAAAATCCGCCCCGGGCGGAAATAATAATATTGTAAGAGAAAGATGTATTATGGTCAAATTTCTGTGGGTTCTATAAAAAAAAAAAAAAAAAAAAAAAAAAAAACATAGAGATGGAATCAAAACTCCTGGCTTTAGCAAAGCTGTGATATCGACAAAAGTTGTGAAGAAGCCCTCTGTGCTTTAACACAAATCAGTTCAGGATTTGATTGAACTCTCCTTACCACGGAATGGACATGCTACGACACAGACCACACGGGTCTAATGTAGCAGTTCATTGCTACGACATGAAAACGGCGGTGAAACACTCAACTTTACAACAACAACAAAAAGTTCTACCTCTGAGTTATTGGTCTTACCTATTGTACCGCTGGATTCTATCGTACTGCTGGACACAGATTCAACCATTGTGTCAGGGGACGGGGCTCGAACCCCCAACCCTGACTTGCTGCCTCTTCCAGCATCACTGCCTTGCTCTGTGACTGAGGGGGGCACTGGAAAACGGGAAAAAAAAGATTTATTTTTTAAAATAATAATAATAATAATATTAATGAAACTTTTTTAATAAGTTTGATAGAGAGTACAGTAATACCGCCGATCTTATCGTCCCGAAATTGAAGGGAAGGAGTAGAGGATAGGAGAAATCCAACCGATTTCCACCCGCCGGGGTGGATTTTATCCTAAACAGATAAGGTTCGTTCTCGGAACGGCAGGCTTTTTATCCTATCCATCTTCTCTCTTCGATTTCGGGTTGACAAGATCTCCATTGTTACAGCGATTTGATGATTCTCGATCTTGTATCGAGGAAATTAATCTATCACCCGATTTTGACATTCCTACAGTTTCCTGTATCAAAACTCTTCAAAATTACTCGTACATAACGTCTATACAGTGTAACTAACATTAGGTAGCTTCTTTAATATTCTACTGTGTGGTTCCTACCTAGTTCTTCCACTTGAATCGATTCCTTGACCACCCTGTCATAGTACGTCTTGTACGCAGTCACCATACAGTTCCTATCTCCAAACTGTAATACAGGGTGATTCAACAGGTGCATCAAATCGTGCCCGGCCTTGCCCTCATGTCGGGATATCATATCGTAGAAGAGGGCATCTTGTCCGCTCTCGTCCAGATAGTCCAGGGTTCGATCCTTGAACCACAGGATGCGCGGGTCTGTGAGATCCACCTGAAAATAGAATAGAATAGAACATGAGTAGAATAGATTAGAAAAAAAAAAATAGAATAGCGTCAGCCTTAGAAGCGCTAGGCCGTGGGTTATATTCCCGCCCGAGGCAATTGTATCCTGAACGGATAATGTTCGTTCTAGGAACGGCTGGCTCTCTTCTATACTGCTCTCCTCTCTTCGCTTTCGGGACGATAAGACCTTACGTACGTAACGTACAGACCATGGGCTAAAAACCACTTTTTGACATCAGGGGATCCCAAAACAGATATTTCCAACCATTTCCCGATTTTGAAAATTTGGACCGATTGCAATACTTTCATCTGTAGCTCGCTATACTGTAGTAATAGAAAGTAAAAAGCTAAGCTACTGACCTCTTGTATGTAAGTTGGCCAGTTTTAATTGGATTTTTAGAAGTTTACCTTTGGCTTTTTACCACGCAGTCCCTTCATATTGGCTGTCAAAATTTGGGATTTCAACGTTTCAATTTGATCACAATTCTAAAACATTATCTAGGTATTCTCATATCAAACATTGAAAATAGCCAGCCTAGTTAGCTTAGTTCGTAGTGCGTCTGCCTTGTAAGCGCTAGGCCACGGGCTCGATTCCCGCCCGGGACGGATTTTATCCTGATGGGATAAAGTTCGTTCTCGGAACGGCTGGCTTTCTCCTATCCTGTCTTCCTTCTCTCTTCGATTTCGGGACGATAAGACCATAGCAGTAACGGCTAGCTTTCTCCTATCCTGTCTTCCTTCTCTCTTCGATTTCGGGACGATAAGACCATAGCAGTTACAGTTCCCTCTGTCAAACCTCTTAAAAAAATAATAAATAATAATAATTCGGGACGATAAGACCATAGCAGTTACAGTTCCCTCTGTCAAACCTCTTTAAAAAAACAACAACAACAACATTGGAAATACCAAAGAGTAAATAAAAACGTAGAATACGGAAAAAACACTTATTTGATATTTCGTCAGATAATACACTACGTTAGGCACCTATCCAGCTATTTTCAAGTAGAAAGCTGTCTTCTGAGGGAAACCCATGTGGAGGGGGTTGTTAATGTTGATGTTACTAAGATTTCAAATAAACAAACTACCATTACCATGGACACATTTTTAGCCCGTCCTTCCTTTATTATTACGATAGTAATAAAAAAAGGTATAAGGGACGGGCTATTGTATTCGCTTCGGTGTCGTCTGTCGGTATGTCTGTCGGTCTGTCTGTCTGTCCCCATAGAAGGACTTATTACTTTCCTCATTATTATTAGTATTATTATTTTGTCTGACGGGGGGACGTTAAACAGGGAGTATACCTGAAATTTCCCTTGCTAGAGAAATAGCAAAGGTTGAGTGCGAAGGGCATCTGCTCGTAAAAATTTGTAGCCAAAACCAAATGTCAGCCCAAAGCAATCACCCTAGTTAGGGCTGATTGAGAGGCTGACAAAAAAAAATGCCGACCCCGTCTGTACACGGAGGCGAAAAAAGAAGATTTGATTCTAATGATAGAACCCCAATTTGCTCAATTTTATTTCAGGTTACTATACGCAGGCGGCACAAGACATTTTCTCCAATCTGATCAATATTCAGCCCCAGTCCGCTAGTGCTGGTGGTGGCATATCCAGAGAACAATACGTGGATAAGGTAAGACTGCTTGCCATACAGAAAGTCCCGGGTTCGATGCCCACCGTCGACTATTTATTTCTGGTGTTCTCGTGTTGACCCAGCACCTAAATGTACTGTGTCACTTATCGCGCATCTGATGAGAGGCATACTACGACACAGACCACAGGAGTCTAATGTAGAAGATTGCTACGAAATAGCACAGGACATTTTCTCCAATCTGATCAATATTCAGCCCCAGTCTGCTAGTGCTGGTGGAGGCAAATCCAGAGAAATAAGGTAAGACTGCTTACCATACAGAAAGTCCCGGGTTCGATGCCCACCATCGACAAAAAAAAAATCCGGCTTACTTTGTGGTGTCCTCATGTATTTGATTTAAATTGCTTTGAGCATCAATATTGTTCAATTTGAACTTATGCAAAATAATGAGATAGTGAAAACATAGTGCGGTATCTATCTATCATTTCACTAGCTTATTATTAAGGGGGCACGGTTAGTCCAGTGGTAACGCGCTTGCTTGCCATGCAGAAGGTCCCGGGTTCGAATCCCACCATCGACAAAAAATTTGTACTCGTTTTTCGATTGCAAATATTTCAACGGGTTACTTTCTGGTGTTCTCGTGTTGACCCAGCACCTAAATGGGAAGTATTGTGTCTCTTCTCGCCCATCTGATGAGAGGCATACTACGGGATGGGCATGCTACGACACAGGCCACAAGCGTCCAATGTAGCAGTTGTTTCATCGCTACGAAAAAAAAACGGGGGGGAAACACTCATCTTTAAAAAAAAAAAAAAAAAAAAAAAAAA
>NW_007379163.1:0-707 GCF_000475195.1 Diaphorina citri | reverse complement strand
GGACCTCAAAACGTGTTTTGGCACTAAAAACTGACCATCGAAATTTTGACCCGATTACATTACTTTCCTTCCTGTAGGATAAGGAAAGTAAAAAAGCAGCTTTGCACCTAGGAGGGGTACCTAATGACCTCCAGTTTGGCAACGGCTGGATATATCAATCCGTACATCTCTAGGCTTCCTAGGATGACGTAGGCATCTGAAAGTTGTTCATGGTGGTTCTTCAACATCTTAATACCTAAGGCGCTGGGCATTGAAAATAAAGGTGTGCTTTATGTAACTCAAAGCTCGCAGTCTAGAGCCAGCCATCACTCACTCACAGGTATCAGGTAGACCTGACAGATGGACTTGATCAGGTCCGCCTGTCAGGTCTACCTGATGAGCACACACTATCAGGTAGACCTGATAGGTACGGCTGAAAAGGTCCGCCTGTCAGGTCTACCTGATAGTGAGTGGCTGGCCTAAGGCATTCCAGACTTTGTAATCAAGGAGTGCGCCTTACATGGGATCTTAAGGTGTGTCCACACATAGTCCATCGACGTCGTTTCACAAAAAATTCTCATCGATCGACAGCCGTCGGCTATGTGTGGACACACCTTAAGATGGATTTTTTCCGTGCACCCTCAAAGTTTGCTTCCCGAAGTCATAACAGAAAAGTTCCGGGACCAAGAAAGAAGAGCGGGGAGGTTTTTTAGCGGGTTGAGCGGCCA
>NW_007379162.1:87276-126679 GCF_000475195.1 Diaphorina citri | reverse complement strand
CCCAAGTTCCTGGTTCTTTTAGGGAGCCCTTCTAACATCCCTCTTCAAATACTTCTTTGAGGGGTCAGTTGTGCAACTGAACAGGTCAAACACGTGTCTCATATTAAAAACCTTCATTATTCCAACACCCACTGGTATGACCCTCATCCTGAGCATGTTTTGTCGTTATGCAAGTTGTTCCGAGTCCAAAATTATCCTCAAGAGCACAGAAGACACATATTCACAGATGTATAACGCCTTCGTATTACGAACCTTGGTCACGCTTCAATAAGTGTTTGATTACTATGCTAAGGAGACTGGGATATCCTCTGCACAGCCTCCTTCCAATCTGTTGGATTATTATTAGTCAGTGCAGAACTGGTTCCTCGCAGCCTCCAGGCGAAACACCAAACTCTTCGGTTTCACGGAAACCAAGACCCAACTACTGAAGACTAGACAAAGATCATTTGCATGAAAATATCCTGATGACTTACTGGTTTTGCGTTTACGATTTACGTTCAACTCGTCACTGTGTCTTTGGTTGTCTGATTTGCCTTTGCTCCTCCTTTTCTGCCTGTTTCTACACCTGCCTGTTTTTGCCTCAGAAGCTCGGGGACTCTAATATCGGTAAACTGAAACCTCGCCAAGACCAAGTCATACCTTCATTAACCCAACACAAATTTTTTTTCGTCGTTTCCTGCCTGTTTTTGCCTCAGAAGCTCGGGGACTCTAATATCGGTAAACTGAAACCTCGCCAAGACCAAGTCATACCTTCATTAACCCAAGTTACCCAACACACAAATTTTCTTCGTCGTTTGACTCTGCTGAAAACTCATCTTGGAACCAAACATGGCACAGTCAGAGTGAAGATTCATTGCATGCTCTCAAGTCTCTACATAGTGCCAAGAACCAACCTACTTGCATTGTGAAGTTGTACAAGCGACTATCGCAGGTTGTAGAACTTGTTATCTGCCTCCACACGGCATCATTCTGGAAACTGTGGGTTCGATGCCTGGATTGAGTTTTGAAAGAAAAGAGATACGTACAAGATGGACAGTGTAACACCAAAGTGTCTGATAGGTCACCATCGATAAGTTAGTATCTAGCATGCCTTCAGAGCCCTTTTTCTTCTACTTCAGTGACCCCTAGAGCCTAGACCACTAAAAGCCTCAAAAGCCCCTAGCAGCCGTGTAGTCTCTCGTTAAGCACCATTTCATGTCATGTGACCAGATTGCAGATGGACAAACGGGAGGTAAAAAGATAGGTTGGTAAACCCATCTACTATTCTTTTCGTAAGAAAACAAGAATTTCCTTCACTAAAAGCCTCAAAAGCCCCTAGCAGCCGTGTAGTCTCTCGTTAAGCACCATTTCATGTCATGTGACCAGATTGCAGATGGACAAAGGGGAGGTAAAAAGATAGGTTGGTAAACCCATCTACTATTCTTTTCGTAAGAAAACAAGAATTTCCTTTCGTTGTGTCCACACATAAACGGTTGTCGTTCGACCGATCGTTGGTCGGCCGTCGACTAAATGTATGACGTATGTGTGGACACAGCTTTGGTACAAAAACTCAGTTATCTTTCCAACTAAATAATTGAAGAACATTGTACTCAAGAGTTCACTATTCCCTATAAACATGTACCTACACGAGGACAAAGTTTATAAGTCTAGATGCCCACACACGACACAGACTCAACATATAACATGCGGGGACAAAACTATGTGTCAAAACGCCACATGATGAAGTACCTGCACTTCATGTGCTCACACCAGCACTACACAGACTACATCACTACATAGACTACACTGCACTGACTAGCTAAATATCTACATGTAAAGTTGAAGAAAAACAAATTTCAGGTCTCGACCACCTTTCAGTACCAATGCCAGTTTTGTGTGTTTTTACGATAAAAGGTCATCTTTTCCGGCATCACGTCACGTCGTGTCGTCACGAAAAACAATACGACTGTCAAAACAATGCTGAAAAGAATATTTCTTGAATTTTTTTACCTCTATAATTAAATCATTACTATTTAGGGTTCTAGGATAAAAGTTTCATATACCTAGGTAACAGCATCAGTATGCAGCTTTTGCTGAAATATTCCAATGTCCACTACTCTGCTCTCTGCAGAGAATGCTTGGCAATTTACTGATCCAGATTGAATAAGCGTATTTTTGGGGTCCACCTGTTGTTGACTAATACCTACTCACTGTCCATGTCCACAGTGTCCACTGTTCAACCACCACAACCACAACATCATCCATAAAGCCATAGGATGGGATAGCTAATTTACCAAAATTAAGCTCGTTTAAAGCTTATACCCACTCGCAACAATATATTCTGTTGCAGTGTTGCATACATAATCAAATCATAGTCAACAATATTATTATCATAGAAAATAGAAATGTCACCTGCTCCAGCCTCCAGGGGTCATTCACGTGACAAATATGACTGTTTTGACGAGTGCACTTCAGGTGGGTGGTAACGAGGTGTAACAGGATCTCAAATGAGATGACCATGTTTATACGAACATTCACGTGAGGTGATTTAGATATGGCGGTCATAATAAACAAGCTATTAAAGCTCTCAAACAAATTTATGTAAATTTCTTCAAAACGACATTTTTTTCTTCGACGAAAATCTCACAACTGGCCGGTTGGATTTCTCAATTCAGTAAACAATCGCCAAAGTCTATTGAAGATATGGCACTCACAAGAAGAAAGACTAAAGAACGGAGAGGGAGTCTCAAAGTCCTTCTTCACCCCCTTGGTCAGCCCTGAACAATTCTAATGCGTTCGAAAATAAGCTCTTCTATTTTATAACCCTCGTTTAGTTTTTTCCTCCAACAACTTTCCAAGTCTCCTCGGAGGAGCTTTCTTCAAATAGTTGGTGTGTGTTTAATCGATTGATATCATCTGGACGAGAAGAGGACGAGGCAGACTGCAAATATCTTGAATGGATAACATCAATAAATGGACCAACTTAACCACAAATGGAATATTAAATCGGGTCATGAATAGAGAAAGTTGGGCCAGAACAATCGCCAAAGTCTATTGAAGATATGGCACTCACAAGAAGAAAGACTAAAGAACGGAGAGGGAGTCTCAAAGTCCTTCTTCACCCCTTTGGTCAGCCCTGAACAATTCCACAATTCAAGTTCTTTTCTTCACTGCTGAAGCAACAACATCTTTTATTATTCGTGTTATGAATTCAATTTTCCACCTAAACATCTTCTTGTTCAGGTGACTTAACCGGAGAAAAGCGAGACTATAGGGAAAGGTCAACTTTGGGCGAATTTTCTGGGTCATCCAGAGAGAGATGTTATAGGAAGGAGGAATTTCCTCATTTTTGAGGGAATTTTGGACCTTAGAGAAGGAGAGAGAGGAATGAAAGCAAATTCCCTCTCTCCGTTTAAGGTTTAAAAGTAAAAACCTTTCTTCCCTTTGTTCGAAAAATTTCTGCGGAATATTTTTCTAAAGAAAGAAATTCAAAGGTATGTAGAGCAAGAAAAAGATCAATCATATTACTGAGAATATTATTGAAAGGAAAACAATACTAAAATGGATAGGTATGCGCCAGCCTAGTTAGCTTAGTTGGTAGTGCGTCTGCCATGTAAGATCCCTAGCTCCCCAGGCCATACAGAGCCTTCGTGACCTTATCTCTGGTGAGTAGGATTAGATAAATGAGAAAGAGGAGGTGGAGGAGGAGGAAAGAGGAGGAAGACGAAAGAGGAAAGAGGAGGAAGAGAAGGAAGAGGAAGGAGCGGAGACCAAGAAGCAAAATCGAACATAATTTCATTACATAGACGAAACTTACGTCCAAGGCAAAATTGCGTTAGATTGTCACTTATGAAGGAACTGTTTCCGAGTGCCTGCCGTGGAATTTTAACAATTGTTTTAATTGTGTTTTCTTAGATTTGAGAATTTCTTGGAAGGAATCTCTATCACATCTCAGAATGACAAACGTAGAAAACGAAGAATAACAACATCAATCCATCCAAAATCAAAGTAACGTAGAAAGCTGTCGTCCTACAAACCTGCAGATTCGTCAGAAGTTTCCTCAACAACTTACGTCCAAGGCAAAATTGCGTTAGATTGTCACTTATGAAGGAACTGTTTCCGAGTGCCTGCCGTGGAATTTTAACAATTGTTTTGGTAGTGTTTTCTTAGATTTGAGAATTTCTTGGAAGGAATCTCTATCACATCTCAGAATGACAAACGTAGAAAAGGAATAATAACAACATCAATCCATCCAAAGTCAAAGTAACGCAGAAAGCTGTCGTCCTACAAACCTGCAGATTCGTCAGAAGTTTCCTTGAAACTCCAAACAAAGTTTCTTCAAAATTAATTAATTTGACTGAAGTGTCCCTTCTAAATCTAATGTTTATGTAAAAGAAATATAAGATAAATGATCACTTTATAATAATAAAAAATCAACATTTAACAATTGTTTTGGTAGTGTTTTCTTAGATTTGAGAATTTCTTGGAAGGAATCTCTATCACATCTCAGAATGACAAACGTAGAAAACGAATAATAACAACATCAATCCATCCAAAATCAAAGTAACGCAGAAAGCTGTCGTCCTACAAACCTGCAGATTCGTCAGAAGTTTCCTCAACATTTGAAACTCCAAACAAAGCTTCTTCAAAATTAATGAATTTGACTGAAGTGTCCCTTCTAATGTTTTTGTAAAAGAAATATAAAATAAATGATCACTTAATAATAAAAAATCAACATGATGGAAACTTCTCACTCAAGAGAGTGAAATATGTTCTCACTGACAGTGTGAAGACATGAAGTGTGAACAGGGTAATATGAAATGTCATGAAGATCATCACATGTCACTCTCTCATATACAACCCTAGGAAATACTAGGAATTCGAGACTACTGGGTGTGACGAAGTCCAGAGCATTCCCACGGTGAGGCATAGGATCACGGGTTTTGAAAACGTACTTTTATCCAGATTTCTGGCATTCTTACCAAAAAGAAAATTTCGGATTAAATAATGTTAACGCGTATAATATCTCTAGTAGCGCGGTCAAACTTTCTTGACTTGGCGGGGCGGAGCGCTACCGCGCTCCTTAATTGAGTTTTCATTCAATATGAACGAGTTTTTATAACAACACAAAGCGACGTCACGTTTCGGATTAAATAATGTTAAAATGTTCCATGAAATCCAGGGAATCGAAAGATTGGCAATTACCAAACTTACCACAGGCAGACAGTTACCATGAAGTTCCGAAATTCATAACGCTAAAAGTAGATGTTGCTTTCTTACCTGCAACAGAATAAATATTGAAATCCCCAAATGACAAATGGCATTAATTATTTTAAATAACACTAGCTTTTAGCCCCAGTTCGGATTAAATAATGTTAAAATGTTCCATGAAATCCAGGGAATCGGAAGATTGGCAATTACCAAACTTACCACAGGCAGACAGTTACTATGAAGTTCCGAAATTCATAACGCTAAAAGTAGATGTTGCTTTCTTACCTGCAACAGAATAAATATTGAAATCCCCAAATGACAAATGGCATTAATTATTTTAATTAACACTAGCCTTTAGACCCAAGCTGGGCTACAAAGAATATTAAGTTTTTGATAAATGCAAATAAAATATAAAAGTTTTCACTGTTTTCAGGAATCGAATCCGAAGCCTTGGAAAGTTATTCAACATGTCAGTTTGTTTGGGTGAAACTTTCCCAATCATATCTGACGAGAAACTTTCTCCCACGACTTCCAGTTCACCCCGAAAGCCCGGAGCTGTAAACGAATTACATGTTCATTTGGATTTCCAAATCACTGTTTTGCTTTCGTCTCACATCCGTGTTTTCAACACTTCCAAATAAATATCCACGGGTTGTTTATTTCGGGATCCTAATCGTTTGCCAGTTCACCCCGAAAGCCCGGAGCTGTAAACGAATTACATGTTCATTTGGATTTCCAAATCACTGTTTTGCTTTCGTTTCACACCCGTGTTTTCAACACTTCCAAATAAATATCCACGGGTTGTTTATTTCGGGATCCTAATAGTTTCGCCAAGTGATGAATCAATTCATTGGTATGCACGTGGATCTAGGATATTCTAGTGACATTATTCTACTTATCGAGTGTTTTATGATCCTAAACATGACACTAATAGAATAGACACTAATGTGGCAAGGAATCAAGGATAAATCTATTCTACCACTATAACTATAGGGGAGAAGGAGACTTGGAACGTTTGAGAATTTCGAGATAAGAATTCTATTTAGATAAAATAATTGAACGTTTCCCTCAGCACCGTTTTGGCAAACAGCTCAAAACTGTGCGAACAAATATGAAACAATCAAACTACATTTCCCACACACTGGAGCCTGGTCGGGATCCTAATAGTTTCGCCAAGTGATGAATCAATTCATTGGTATGCACGTGGATCTAGGATATTCTAGTGACATTATTCTACTTACGAGTATCGAGTGTTTTATGATCCTAACATGACACTAATAGAATAGACACTTACCTATGTGGCAAGGATAAAAAATCTACCACTACTACAGGGGGAGAAGGAGACTTGGAACGTTTGAGAATTTCGAGATAAGACTTCCATTTCTCGAGATAAAATAACTGAACGTTTTCCTCGGCACCGCTTTGGCAAACAGCTCAAAACTGTTCGAACAAATATGAAACAATCAAACTACATTTCCCACACACTGGAGCCTGGCTGCATAAAGGTGCAATACCAGCAGGAGTAGAAGTGAGGAAATTATATGGTATCGATAAGGTTCTGGTATATGCGTAGGGTATTATTCACGTCGGATCTATAGTTTACTGTGTTTGAATATTTATGCTCAAAAAAGTGAAAATCTCAGCACTATGTATGTACTCGATACAGGAGCGTATGTAGTAGGTAATGGTAGTATGTAATATGTACAAATTTACGAGCTTATAGGAGCAAGCTGCTCGTTAAATTGGTTCTGGTTGACCGAGTAACAATATTTATGCTCAAAAAAGTGAAAATCTCAGCACTATGTATGTACTCGATACAGGAGCGTATGTAGTAATGGTAGTATGTAATATGTAGATACAAATTTACGAGCTTAGGAGCAAGCTGCTCGTTAAATTGGTTCTGGTTGACCGAGTAACGTCTACGTTTTTTAAGAGAATCTTTTTTGCGAATCTGCGCAAGTGATATATGCCCTTGCGCAGGTTTTATATTATGTAAATTGTATGTACTATAACTAGGTATATTCTATATTTATGCTCAAAAAAGTGAAAATCTCAGCACTAGGTATGTATGTACTCGATACAGGAGCGTATGTAGTAATGGTAGTATGTAATATGTAGATACAAATTTACGAGCTTAGGAGCAAGCTGCTCGTTAAATTGGTTCTGGTTGACCGAGTAACGGGATTCGAGCGAGCGCTATTTTCTTCAATTTTACGAGAAAAAAGGAAATTTCGATATAAAATTTCACGGAGTGAAAAATTAATCTCAGGAGTCAAAAGTTAGAATTGAAAAAATAGCTAACGAGGTCTGATATGTAATGATAAGCAATACGTCGCGTATATAGGGGGATATGAGGAATCCTTATTGAGGATCTCTGTCTTTCCTCCTTCTACCGATACTGTCGCAAACATGAAAATTGCAGGAAATGAAGAACGTGCCGGTAAGTACCTGCTTACATATTCGTACATTATTAAAATCCGAATTTAATACGAAACACGACTGCAAATAATGTACAACCTACGAGAGAAAAATGAAAAATGTTCACTCAGGCGAGAAATTAAAAAATGAGAAATGAACGAATATGTTACAGTTACACGTTATATCTTCTTTATTTTAAAATATGGAAAAATAAAAGTTAGAAATTTTCAAGACGAAAAAAAATCAGAGGAAACAGATACATATGTGTAGGAAACTAAATAGGTATAATATATGTAACTGAGGGGGCTGAGGGTAGAGTTACACGTTATATCTTCTTTATTTTAAAATATGGAAAAATAAAAGTTAGAAATTTTCAAGACGAAAAAAAATCAGAGGAAACAGATATGTGTAGGAAACTAAATAGGTATATACCTATGTAACTGAGGGGGCTGAGGGTAGAACGTATGTGAATATTGAGACTGTACCGAGAGCAGTAGAAATTGAGCTCCCATATCATAAATATGTATATTTAATGCTCGTTTATTTTTGCGATGCCATTAAATTTCAAATTACAGGGATACATGTTCAAGTATTCAAGCATTTGTACGAGTAGTACGCTCGGTATCTTCTACGTTCGAAAAAAGTTCGAAAATACTTGGAATGTTTTTTCGAAGAAAAAATCTTGATGGAAACAATGGAAAAAAACATGAATTTCAAATTACAGGGATACATGTTCAAGTATTCAAGCATTTGTACGAGTAATACGCTCGGTATCTTCTATGTTCGAGAAAAGTTCGAAAATACTTGGAATGTTTTCTCGAAGAAAAAAATCTTGATGGAAACAATGAAAAAACATAAAAATAAATAAAACTTGCGAACGAAAGTTAGAAGCTGTACAACATTTCAAGTTCCCTGGATACGCATGAGACTTTCCCCTCGTGGATTGAATAAATTGGTTTCGGTTCACAAGTAGTTGCGAACGAAAGTTAGAAGCTGTACAACATTTCAAGTTCCCTGGATACGCATGAAACTTTCCCCTCGTGGATTGAATAAATTGGTTTTGGTTCACAAGTATGTTGGATATACGTAATCGACAAAAGGAAAAGGGGATTAATGAGTACTTCTTGGTGTGATCCTCTAAACTAACATCCAAGAAAGAAATACAGTGGAACCTCCGAATAGCGGACACTCTCGGTGCCAGAAGTTTTGTCCACTATTGGGAGGTGTCCCTACAAAATAAAAACGGCGATAAAACACTATTTACTTTCCTTATTTTTTCAGCTTTTAGAATTCCAGAATTCAACTTTGAGCCACCCCGAACTTATGTATAGGAAACATACTTTTAAGGAGATGGTCGAATTCGTTCCTTAAACTTCATTTTTCAAAGGCCGATGATAGGTTAAGGGAGTAGTTGCTTCTCTTAATGCCAATGTGTTGAGATCTCATTCCGATTAGGGCGGATTTTTTTCTACCTTACTTACTAATTTTTTCAACCCTGAATGGTCAAAGGTGTAAAACAAAGTTTCCAAATTTCAGAGTCAATCTTTCGATAACTCTGCATTTGAGCAAGAATTTCTCCATTTGTAGAGATATTCTAGTCGTCCCCACTAATTGGGATTCTTTTGTCACATATCTCTTATAACTCTTATGATATAAAGGGCACGATCATGAATATGTCTGTAAATCATAAATCCAATCTCCTGAAAAAAGGGGCCCGATTAGGATTTCTAACAAGGACCCAAGAAGGATTGGAAAGGAGCCTAAAAGATATTCGGAAGCAAACTCCACGTAACAAGAAGTGAAGGTTTTATTGTGAAAGGGCCCGATTAGGATTTCCAACAAGGACCCAAGAAGGATTGGAAAGGAGCCTAAAAGATATTCGGAAGCAAACTCCACGGAACAAGAAGTGAAGGTTTTATTGTGAAAGCGAAAGCTTGTCATGTAGAAATAAATTTTATGTAGAGTTCTCTTCCTCCCTGTGTAAAATTCAATGAAACGAATTTCATGCTCCAATCACAATAGATAGGGTGTCTCAGAGAAGGTTGACACCAAACTGCGCTAGTGGGTTTTTGGCGCACCAAAGTATTTGCAGCTGAAAAGAAACGCATCCGATAGAGGGTTGCGGCTGTCTCAACCAGGCTTTGCCTTTAGGAATTGATTATGAAAGTTCTCTTCAGGAATCAGATGTTGCCTTTTTTTAACAGGTTGATTATTCCTGGCCTTTGACAAGTCGGTTGGAATCTAACCTGTTGAACTCCTTCACCAATAAAGTTCTCTTCAGGAATCAGATGCTGCCTTTTTTTAACAGGTTGGTTATTCCTGGCCTTTGACAAGTCGGTTGGAATCTAACCTGTTGAACTCCTTCACCAATGTAAAGAGTTTATTTATGATGAGGCACATACTACGGGATGAGCATGCTACGATACACACCACAAGAGTCTAATGTAGCTGATGTTTCATTGCTACAAAATAAAAACGGCGATAAAACACTATTTACTTTCCTTATTTTTTCAGCTTTTAGAATTCCAGAATTCAACTTTGAGCCACCCCGTACTTACGTATAGGAAACATACCTAAACATGTATAATGTATGTGTGTTTTTCAATGATAAAGACATTTCTCTCTTCAAGTGACAATTCGGTGTTATGTCTATCTCTCTTACTCGTCTTCCCCCTCCCTCCTCATGTATTCAAAAATAGAAAGATCGCCCACACATTTTACCTTTTTGAAACCTACCTAATACCTCTCCGTAGATAGCTAGATACCATTTGCTCGTATACCAATACATATTTCATAATGGGACATTTTGTTCTAAGCTGACAGTCTATACTTCAAGTAAATCGCTTACTTGTGCCTGTGTAGTTTGAAAAGCTACATACCTGCACCAGCTTTCCTAACTTTCCTTGGACCTGTCCTAGAAAAGGAATCTCAAATGCTTCTCCCCATTTTCAAAAAAGATGAGAGTCTCAGGGCCGATGTGTGTTTTCAAGAGTTATTTGGCTGTTTTTGACCTTGGCTCTTTTGGAAATTCAAGATGAAGAGTCCCAAACACACTTGTATATTTTGTGTGTACGTTGAGGATCTCTTATCATTCTTACTTCTTTTATGTGGGATGGCACTGAGGGCTAAGAGTTGACAGAAGGGTACTGGGGGGGACACAGGGGCTCTTCTTTCAATTTTATCGTGGGATCTAGAATCTTGATTGAGTGAAAAATTAATCTCAGGAGTCAAAAGTTAGAATTGAAAAAATAGCTAACGAGGTCTGATATGTAATGATAAGCAATACGTCGCGTGTATAGGGGGATATGAGGAATCTCTGTCTTTCCTCCTTCTACCGATACTGTCGCAAACATGAAAATTGCAGGAAATGAAGAACGTGCCGGTAAGTACCTGCTTACATATTCGTACATTATTAAAATCCGAATTTAATACGAAACACGACTGCAAATAATGTACAATCTACGAGAGAGAAATGAAAAATGTTCACTCAGGCGAGAAATTAAAAAATGAGAAATGAACGAATATGTTACAGTTACTTACACGTTATATCTTCTTTATTTTAAAATATGGAAAAATAAAAGTTGGAAATTTTCAAGACGAAAAAAAATCAGAGGAAACAGATATGTGTAGGAAACTAAATAGGTATAATATATGTAACTGAGGGGGCTGAGGGTAGAAGTAGAACGTATGTGAATATTGAGACTGTACCGAGAGCAGTAGAAATTGAGCTCCTCTTTGAAGCTCAGACAGAGCCTCTTGACTTTTTCTCCCTCCTTCGTTATAATCTCCCTCTATTTCCCTCCCTCGTGAAAATCTCCCTCTCTTTCTCTTAATTTCTTCCCTCCTCTCCTTCGAAACCTTCTCATTACTTTCCTCCCTGACCTCGAGATAATCTCCCTCCGTTTCTCTCCCTTCATTCTTTCTCCCCATTTCTTCCCTCGCGTCCCTTGATACTTTCTCATTACTTCCCTTTTCTCTCCCTTGTCTAATGAATAATGATCTTCAGATTGATTCCCAGCCTCCCACCTCTAAGCCACTTCTCGATACTTTGGGAGTGGAATGAGGAGATTTGTTTCAAAGTTTTTTCTTTTACTTTTTTTATTAATTTTTTTTTTTCTTTAGTCGACTGTTAACCTGTCCTAGAAAAGGAATCTCAAATGCTTCTCCCCATTTTCAAAAAAGATGAGAGTCTCAGGGCCGATGTGTGTTTTCAAGAGTTAGTTGGCTGTTTTTGACCTTGGCTCTTTTGGAAAGTCAAGATGAAGAGTCCCAACCAAACACACTTGTATATTTTGTGCGTACGCTGAGGATCTCTTATCATTCTTACTTCTTTTATGTGGGATGGCATTGAGGGCTAAGAGTTGACAGAAGGGTACTGGGGGGACACAGGGGTTCTTCTTTCAATTTTATCGTGGGATCTTGAATCTTGATTGCCCTCCCTATACGTTCATTATTTGATGTTCATTTTTTAAAAGCTCATCAGATTTTCTATTAGATTACGAGTATTAAGGTCAGATTTTTTTTAAAAATAAAATAAAATGAAATAAAAAAATAGACTGTATCGGTTGGGATTCTATTACTTTTCAAATACCTACGTATTCTGCAAATGTAATAGAAAGTCGTGTGATGTTCACACCAGATTTTTTAAAAAATAAAATAAAATGAAATAAAAAAATAGACTGTCCCTTCTTCAATCTTTCGCAAAGGATCTCTTGAGATTTGTAACTTTCGTGACGATTTCTATCTTTTTATCCCCCTTTTCACCTTTTTTTTTCGTCTTTTTATCTCCCAACCCCCTATGTTTATTTTCCTTCTGCTTCTTCCCTGTCCTCTCCTCTTTCCCATCCTTTCTTTTCTTGTTTCGCATCATCACATTCTGCACAATTCCATCAAAAGAGTTCTCCCCCGGGTTTCCACCGCACCAAACTAACAATATTTCTTATTACTGTTATCCTTTCATACGATACCAATACTAGCATCAGGAAAACATGATACACAAATGTTATCATTGTGAGATACAAATGGATGAGACTGATGAGAGGTTCACCAAAGATTGGTTAGTTGAAGCTCAAGTAGGAAAACAGAGTAAAGGTCGAAAAGAACTAAAATAATGCATACATTTACACCAAAAGTGGGGTCTATTATAATTTGGGCTGATTAGCAAAATATAAAAGGTTACCTCTGACAAAGTTAGATACCAATATTCAAATATGTTACTGACTGTTTCTCTTTACTAATGTGGTCGAATTCTGAAATTATATTGACAAAATCAACCAAAGTCCATGAGTGCCTCTGTTGGGATCGAATCCGCGCCAACCTCATTAACAGGAGAGCTTGATACCCACTACACCCATTCAGACGAGAAAATAACTCTATTTGGTTGAAATAATACAGTCTATTTCCATTTCAAATTCAAATATGCAGACGAGACGAAGGTATGTCAATACGGGAAACCTAATAACTCTCAGGAATGGACAAGTTAGATGGTAAAAGTTACCTACCATTTCGAATTTTCGACGAAAACCTTTCCTAATAGAAAAAGTTTCATATTTCGTCTGTTGTAGACTACGCTCGACCTACATGTTTCATGGACTATGTTCGACCTACAGTGTCTTACACTAGTCAATATGTAGAGTCTACACTCACACCAAAACACTATTTCAAGGTACTAGTGGAGTCTGCAATATCTACTTCCATCTCCTTTGCTCCTCAGGGACAGATATGTTAAAACTCACATTTCCTCCCTATTTCTTCCTCCTCTTCCTTCTCTCCTATGTATCTAATACTAGATTCTAAGATAACTTGCTCTCAGACTGCCTATATTACCTTGCCGTGCGATGTTTATCCTTCTAAGTATGCGATAAAGTATAAAAATTCGCCTGGGTAAAGTCGTATATCATGCAGGGAAGAAACTAATGGGTAACGCTATAGCTGGAGATATTTTTCCCTACCGTATAAAATTTAGAGCCTGACAAAAAAACTATTGCTGTAATTTAAACGCCAATTTTTTTCCTGCTTGGAATAAAATCTGAGCCAATTTTCCTATCGGCCGGGACAACAATCGGAGTTTAAATAAAAAAAAATTAAACTTGGTTTAAAATAAACTGATTCCTCCTTTCCAGATATATGAATAACCAATAACGATTTGATACTTGATAGTGCTAAATTTTCAAGGGACGCGAGGGAAGAAATGGGGAGAAAGAATGAAGGGAGAGAAACGGAGGGAGATTATCTCGAGGTCAGGGAGGAAAGTAATGGGAAGGTTTCGAAGGAGAGGAGGGAAGAAATTAAGAGAAAGAGAGGGAGATTTTCACGAGGGAGGGAAATGGAGGGAGATTATCACGAAGGAGGGAGAAAAAGTCAAGAGGCTCTGTCTGAGCTTCAAAGTTGTTTTTTTTAACCTTTGTTTCCGATGAAGAAACAAAAGAGAGAATAAAGCCCTCGCTAAGTTGACTTTTGGAAAATGGGGAGAAAGAATGAAGGGAGAGAAACGGAGGGAGATTATCTCGAGGTCAGGGAGGAAAGTAATGAGAAGGTTTCGAAGGAGAGAAGGGAAGAAATTAAGAGAAAGGGAGGGAGATTTTCACGAGGGAGGGAAATAGAGGGAGATTATAACGAAGGAGGGAGAAAAAGTCAAGAGGCTCTGTCTGAGCTTCAAAGTTGTTTTTTTAACCTTGGAGAGAAACGGAGGGAGATTATCTCGAGGTCAGGGAGGAAAGTAATGAGAAGGTTTCGAAGGAGAGGAGGGAAGAAATTAAGAGAAACGGAGGGAGATTTTCACGAGGGAGGGAAGTAGAGGGAGATTATAACGAAGGAGGGAGAAAAAGTCAAGAGGCTCTGTCTGAGCTTCAAAGTTGTTTTTTTAACCTCTGTTTCCGATGAAGAAACAAAAGAGAGAATAAAGCCCTCGCTAAGTTGACTTTTGGGGGAAAAATTAGAGAAAAGAGAGTGAGAGAAAGGAAGGAGGAGAGAGGGTGAGAGGAAGGAAGAGGGCGTGAGAAAAGAGAGAGAGAGGTGATAAAGATGATATTGTGTTGTTCTTGAAAACTTCATCTCTACTTTACTAGTCAATGGGCTAATAAGCTAATACCTATACAAAATTAAATTTCAGTATCAATTTCCAATGAGCGAGATTGGCCGATTGAAAAAGTATGGACTGCCATCCCTAGAGACAAGGCTATTTGTTGTCATTTCATTAATATCTAACTTTTACTTTGCTAAAAATAAATCTGGTAAACCAAGTTGGGAGAGTAAAAATCTACAATCAATGCACCAAAAAACTGAGTCCTGTGAGAACAATTAATAATAATAATAATAATAATAATAATAGTGCTTTATTAAACTATATAGCGCTACAAGAAGGCCCCAGAGCATTTCAGGTCTAGGAGACTGAATATCAGAGGATCGGGTATTTAAGTAATCTTTCTAATTTAATGGGTGAAACTTACTGATGAAACGGATTTCTAAATCTTTTAAACCTTCCCAAAAAACTATTTGGGAATTAAACAAACAGATTAGGTTAAAAATTAAATGCACATTGATTCAAAGTTCAAAGTCTGAACTTAGAGCTCACTTTGCTGGTTCAGTTATTTGAAATGAAAAATGAATAAAATAATAATATATAACAGTTGCGCTTACTTGGGTGATGTTTCAAAGTCATAGAGCAGGAAAAATGAGGACCAACGGAATTTTTCTTTTTCTCCTACGACTTCTAGATCCCGAGATAAATCGGTAAATCGTGAACATTGACGTCACAGTATACGCTCCCGTAGGCGATGACACATCAAATGTCCCGAGCAAAGCTCCCTCGCAGGCAACACATTAATGTGTTTGTGCACATACGTTTCTGCGCATTTCTTTCTGCTCCTCCGCAAGCGCGCTTGCATACCGGCACTACCTACTGAGGCAACTGCCTGAAGTCTGACGACACACATCTTTGAACTCTTTCATTAGAACGGAAAATTAAAATTGAATTTTCGACCTTTAACAGTTATTTTTTCGAAGTTTTGACCTCAGATTTGGATTTTTCACTACTTTTTACGTAGGAATTTATTAATAATTTTTACCCATTTGCAACTGCTGCATTGCAAAAAGAGTATACTTATAGCCATACTGAACAATCTCGTTGATTTGTTTTTGTTCCAGGTAATCCTCATGCTGGGCTGATTCATTCCTTGTATTGGTCAAATGCCAGAAGGCCCAATCCAGCAGTCTAGTTAGTATACGAGATACTTACCTCACAGGCACCTGATGGTAAACTTACCTTTGTATTCGCACAATTGTAGGATCAAATACTATGATTTAAGTGAAGAAATTTTAGACGTTACTAAGAGAATTCCTTAATTTTTTATATATCCATATGATATCTTATAGTGTGTCCAAACATAGTCGACCGGCCGTCGATCGATCCGAGGGTTTCGGACACTACGGGCAGTAGGCGTAGGCATAAATGCGTACTAAAAAGCACAGAGAATGGGAAAAAATCTTCTTCAAAATTCAATGACTGAATTTTTAGCTGCGAGAAAACGCACACGGAAACATAGAAGTGGTAGAAGAGAACGTCGACCGGCCGTCGATCGATCCGAGGGTTACGGACACTATACGGGCAGTAGGCATAAATGCGCATTAAAAAGCACAGAGAATGGGAAAATATCTTCTTCAAAATTCAATGACCGAACACTATACGGGCAGTAGGCATAAATGCGCATTAAAAAGCACAGAGAATGGGAAAAAATCTTCCAAAATTCAATGACTGAATTTTTAGCTGAGAGAAAACGCACACGGAAACATAGAAGTGGTAGAAGAGAAACAAGTTTTATAATATGAAACTTTTCGGTTTTGAATTCTTAATTTCCGTTTTCTTTCTCCTTCAACTCTTTTTCTCTACAAGTTTTATAATATGAAACTTTTCGGTTTTGAATTCTTAATTTCCGTTTTCTTTCTCCTTCAACTCTTTTTCTCTTTCAGTCAAGTTGTTAAAGAACAAGTTTTATAATATGAAACTTTTCGGTTTTGAATTCTTAATTTCCGTTTTCTTTCTCCTTCAACTCTTTCTTCTTCTTCTTCTTCTTCTTCTTCTTCTTCTTCTTCTTCTTTTCCCCTTTTTCAAGTTTTTCTCCTTGATAGTGTGAAGAATAGTGAAGATAAACTAGGTCAAAATATACAATGAAACTTGGGGAAGATAAAACAGCTTGGAGGTGCTGTAAACATTATAGAGGAGATTAGAATAATGAAGAGAACGCAGAATTCTTTTCGGTAAATTATAGAAAGGAATTGCAATCAAGGGAGCCATAAAAATAGGAGGGTGGGGAGGAACAGGAGCATGGGAAGGAGATAATCCTGAGAATGGGAGGGAGAGAGAGAGAGGAGGGAGGGAGATTAGAGGGTAGATGTTATGCTGAGAGGGAGGGAGGGGTTTTAGGGAATAGGTGTTATCCTGTAAGGGAGGGAGAGGGTTTAAGGAGGTGGTGTAATCTCAGAGGGAGAGGTATTGTAGGCCCTCCCTGGTTTGTACTAATGAAAATCTAAAAGAAATTTATGATCTCACCTGCCTACGAGGTGCTAACCGAGAAGCATAACACATAAACAATAGCATAGTTAGCCTGCTAACCCAGGCTGAACACATAAACAATATCTTAATCCGGATACCATGGGGGCATATAGTAGAAGGAAATGAGACATGAGGTAACAATAAACTAGGGAAATGGGGGGGAGAGAGAGAGAGAGAGAGAGAGAAAGAAAGAAAAGATTAAAAGAAAGAAGGCATAGGAACGGTGTATAGGAGAGAGAGAGAGGAATAAGGGAGAAAGAGAAGAGAAAAAAATATTGAAGTAAGATGAGACACGAGATAAACTGCGAAATGGGAAGGAGAGAGAGACGAATAAAGTGGGAGAAAGATGAGCCACGAGATAAGAAACTGCGAAAATGGGAGGGAGAGAAAGGAGGGATAGAAAGAAATTAAATAGGATAATAGGAACGGTGAGAGAGAGAGAGAGAGAGAGAGAAAAGAGAGAAAGGGAATACATAAAGAATACAAGGAAATGAAAAAGTTGGTCTGCATTATGCCCTACCTAACGTTATGACGCATGTAAAGGTTATGGGCTAACCTCCCCTCCAGGATTACGAGTAACTAATCCTTAACCCCCTGCCTCCCCCCGGTCCCAAGTTAGTCAAGGTCCGTTTAATTAACAAACATTACTCGGTACATACTTTCTGACTCTTGTTTGCTTTTTCCCCCCGTTGGTATAAGTATTCAAATGTTTATTTTTTTTTATATCCTACCGAAAAGAGTACCTAGTTGCCAGCCTAGTTATGTTTCAAAGTCATAGAGCAGGAAAAATGAGGACCAACGGAATTTTTCTTTTTCTCCTACGACTTCTAGATCCCGAGATAAATCGGTAAATCGTGAAACTTTGACGTCACGGCATACGCTCCCGTAGGCGATGACGTCACATCAAATGTCCCGAGCAAAGTGTGAAACATTGACGTCACAGCATACGCTCCCGTAGGCGATGACGTCACATCAAATGTCCCGAGCAAAGCTCCCTCGCAGGCAACACATTAATGTGTTTGTGCACATACGGTTCTGCGCATTTCTTTCTGCTCCTCCGCAAGCGCGCTTGCATACCGACGCTACCTAGTGAGGCAACTGCCTAAAGTCTGACGTCACACATCTTTGAACTCTTTCATTAGAACGGAAAATTAAAATTGAATTTTCGAACTTTTACAGTCATTTTTTCGAAGTTTTGACCTCAGATTTGGATTTTTCACTACTTTTTACGTACGAATCGACCAAGTGGAAACACTCTCATTTAAATT
The DNA here is from genome assembly GCF_000475195.1 of Diaphorina citri. Taxonomy (NCBI): domain Eukaryota; kingdom Metazoa; phylum Arthropoda; class Insecta; order Hemiptera; family Psyllidae; genus Diaphorina; species Diaphorina citri. Next base: position 108,253 of record NW_007379162.1, on the reverse strand, counting down.
ACATTGCATACAGAACATTCGGGAAAAAATCGGGTGAAACTCACAAGTAGGAACAGGGTAACTGCCAATATCCCTAAGCATCTTTGAACTCTTTCATTAGAACGGAAAATTAAATTTGAATTTTCGAACTTTTACAGTCATTTTTTCGAAGTTTTGACCTCAGATTTGGATTTTTCACTACTTTTTACGTAGGAATCTACCATTTATTCATAATTTTTACCCATTTGCAACTGCTCCATTGCAAAAAGAGTAAGTATACTTATAGCCATACTGAACAAAAAAAAATATACATCCACAATAAAAAGAGAACAATTGCAATGCTTCAAAAAAAAAAAAAAAAAAAAAAAAAAAAACATCCAGAATAAAAAGAGAACAATTGCAATGCTTCTACTTCGCTAAAGGCACAGTCGACTTGGATTTATGTGCCGAGAATGACTGTCGAATGTGAATTTTCAGTCCTATCCAATACGTACAATTTAAAAAGGTTCCATTCACTTCCATTCTATTCTATAAACAGTAAGCAACGTATACGCTTTAGTATACCGAATGATCAACATAGTATGTTAGAGTTTAGATGCAATATTGTGATCAACAAACTGTTGGTGGATCTGTATATATATATATATATATATCCAGAATAAAAAGAGAACAATAGCAATGCTTCTACTTCGCTAAAAGCACAGTCGACTTGGATTTATGTGCCGAGAATGACTGTCGAATGTGAATTTTCAGTCCTATCCAATACGTACAATATAAAAAGGTTCCATTCACTTCCATTCTATTCTATAAACAGTAAGCAACGTATACGCTTTAGTATACAATTTTGTACCCACACGAGGGCCATGTTTATTTACGTTGGGAAAATGAAATGTTGAATAAAATATATCGGTGATAGAAAAACAGGGGGCGAAGGGAAATAGGAAGGGAGAGAGGGAAGGAGTCAATAAAGAAAGGAGGGAGGGAGGTATTAGTGTTTCCAAAGTGTTTTCAATAATAAAAAGGATTAGGATAACAGAGGTGGAGAGAAAATGGGAAGAGAAAACAATGGGAGGGATAGAGGCGGCTCGTGTGATGCAATTAACAAAATACTCCGAGTAGCTATGGGAAGCTTCTGCTGATGATGATGATGATGATGATGATGATGGAAACTTGATTAAATTAAATAAAGATATACAGTGCATAATTATAGTCTATCAAAAGGGTAAGTACTTTCTGGGAAAAATTTCCCAGCTGAAAATTTTTCAAATCGGTGGGTGGTGTGAGAATAAAATGGGAAGAGAAAACAATGGGAGGGATAGAGGCGGCTCGTGTGATGCAATTAACAAAATACTCCGAGTAGCTATGGGAAGCTTCTGATGATGATGGAAACTTGATTAAATTAAATTAAGATATACAATATACAGTGCATAATTATAGTCTTTCAAAAGGGTACTTTCTGGGAAAAATTTCCCAACTGAAAATTTTTCAAATCGGTGGGCGGTGTGAGAATCCAGATTTGATCCCCCGAAAGTGGCATTCTAACGAAACCAAATATTATGTAATCCGAAAATTAGAAACAATCCAGAATTCACAAATGTTCGAAAATTGATATCCCGTTCTTTGTAATAACTTAAAAAGTAAAATCACTCGATCTTTCGCATCCTCATTCACAAGCCACCTAAAGTTTGATAGGAGTTGCCATTACTTTGGACACATCCTGTGTCACTCATTCATTTCTTATCAACATACCTACATATAGGTATGTAAAGTACATACATAGATATGTAAAGTACATACCTACTCATATTGGTGATATACTGATAAAGGGACTCGAGATTCCTGCCATTCGCAATCACAAGAATCAAGAATACTTACTTAATATATAGCATTAGATAGTAGATACGTATGAGACACACTCACATTCTTGCATCAAGCAAATGCATTCACTGATTGACACTAGGAATGTAAAATGTATTGTGTTTGTATTTGCTACGTTTATATACAGGATGTTACAAAATTGAGACAACAACAAAAGACAATGGTTGCCGGTGTATACTAGTTCCGCAAACGGTTACTATCTCAGGTAATACGTTATGAAAGCTGCAAATGTAAAGTACATACCTACTCATATTGGTGATATACTGATAAAGGGACTCGAGATTCCTGCCATTCGCAATCACAAGAATCAAGAATACTTACTTAATATATAGCATTAGATAGTAGATACGTATGAGACACACTCACATTCTTGCATCAAGCAAATGCATTCACTGATTGACACTAGGAATGTAAAATGTATTGTGTTTGTATTTGCTACGTTTATATACAGGATGTTACAAAATTGAGACAACAACAAAAGACAATGGTTGCCGGTGTTTACTAGTTCCGCAAATGGTTACTATCTCAGGTAATACGTTATGAAAGCTGCAAATCGTTGTCTCAATTTTGTAACATCCTGTATATAAACGTAGCAAATACAAACACAATACATTTTACATTCCTAGTGTCAATCAATGAATGCATTTGCTTGATGCAAGAACGTGAGTGTGTCTCATACGTATCTACTATCGAATGCAAACTCTATGGCTCTATTTCGATCCATTCATCATCGTATCCGGGCGAAATTTTTCAAGATAAGGAAAGCAAATAAAAGTCCAGATTACTTAGAGTAGATAGGAAAAGAAAACATTGGAATTTTTCCGAGGCAGAAGATAGCAGTGGTATAAATTCTACTTAAGTAACTGTAGAAGGCGCCAGTCATGATGAAAAACTTAAAGCAATGTGTTGTGCTAACACAAATAAAGATTAATTGCTATCATTAAGTCAATCTTGCCTATTGTAAAATGTGCGCTAATACGATGCAGATGTGGGGGGCACAAAGTTTTCTCACAAAATATGTGTTGAGAGGCGTGTGTGATAAAATTAATTTATTGTTATGGGTGAGACACTTTAGGTACTTCCTCTGAGATGAGTTAATGATATTCGCATACAGGGAGCTGTAAAAATTCTATATAATACAGGGGGGAAAATATATATAAAAAAAAAATCAACAAAGAGCATGTGGGGGGCACAAAGTTTTCTCACAAAATATGTGTTGAGAGGCGTGTGTGATAAAATTAATTTATTGTTATGGGTGAGACACTTTACTTCCTCTGAGATGAGTTAATGATATTCACATACAGGGAGCTGTAAAAATTCTATATAATACAGGGGGGGAAAATATAAAAAAAAAATCAACAAAGAGCTCGTTTCCACTTGTCGTGCGGCAAAGAATCGTGTCGTGTGTAGTGGAAACACTCTCATTTAAATTACATTGCATACAGAACATTCGGGAAAAAATCGGGTGAAACTCACAAGTAGGAACAGGGTAACTGTCAATGTCCCTAGAGTGAATCATACCTACTCACGCAACAGTCTGACCGCTGGAGTTGCCATTACTTTGGACACATCCTGTGTCACTCATTCATTTCTTATCAACATACCTACATATAGGTATGTAAAGTACATACATACGAGTAGATATGTAAAGTACATACCTACTCATATTGGTGATATACTGATAAAGGGACTCGAGATTCCTGCCATTCGCAATCACAAGAATCAAGAATACTTGCTTAATAGATAGCATTAGATAGTAGATACGTATGAGACACACTCACATTCTTGCATCAAGCAAATGCATTCATTGATTGACACTAGGAATGTATAAGGTAGGTTTAGACGAAGCGAGTCTACTCGCGCACCAAAACTCGTTTCCTCCTCGCACATCAAAACTCATCCTCGCGGCACTGTTTACACGAAACGCGTTTCCTCGCTTGGAAGGGTGAGCCAGGCAGTTCGTGCGAGTAACATCCTCGCGCCACTGTTTACACGAAACGCGTTTCCTCGCTTGGAAGGGTGAGCCAGGCAGTTCGTAGGCAAGGGAACTCGCCCGGCAATATATGATACGGTCACACGAAGCGAGGAATTACTGCGAGTTTCCTTTGATGCGTGATTAAAAACCGACTGGCGATGGCTCGCTGCGAGTGCTGCTTGGGGTGAGGAAACTCGGGGGATTTTACCCATCTACACGACGCGAGGGAGTGGAAGCGAGGTAAATGCGCGAGTAGACTCGCTTCGTCTAAACCTACCTTTTAAAATGTATTGTGTTTGTATTTGCTACGTTTATATACAGGATGTTACAAAATTGAGACAACAACAAAAGACAATGGTTGCCGGTGTTTACTAGTTCCGCAAATGGTTACTATCTCAGGTAATACGTTATGAAAGCTGCAAATGTACATGACTCTCTTCAGCTGAGAGATAATAACAAGCAGATTATTTGTCAATCTGTAAAGATGTAACCTCCTTTATTTTGCTTCAAATAATGGTTTATCAATGATCAATTGATCATGATTCAAAAAACGAACAAAAATCAGTTGGCAGTTAAACAAGTAGGTACATAAGTACATATACAATTATATAACATGAACATTGGATTAGATTGTAATTCTTTTAGAGACGAAATAAAATTGCTGCACAATGACAACTTTGTTTATTTTATTATTATTAGCTGCAAATCTACATGACTCTCTTCAGCTGAGACTGCTGAGAGATAATAATAACAAGCAGATTATTTGTCAATCTATAAAGATGTAACCTCCTTTATTTTGCTTCAAATAATGTTTTATCAATGATCAATTTATCATGATTCAAAAAACGAACAAAAATCAGTTGGCAGATAAACAAGTAGGTACCTACATAAGTACATATACAAATTATATAACATGAACATTGGACCAGATTGTAATTCTTTTAGAGACGAAATAAAATTGCTGCACAATGACAACTTTGGTTATTTTTTTATTATTATTTTTTTTTACGGTGAAGTTTCCGAGTGTAAATTTTCCACGCCAACCCTGTATGTATGTTTGTATTGTGTAATAATTGAATGAGCAAAGACTGCAGATCAGAACTAGTGAATTGGATAGAGTTAGAACATTACACCATCACGTAACCAATAGTCCAGACACCAGACGGTGTACACGGTACAGTATCAGTGTGAACTGATGTTCAGGTTCAGGCAAAACTCACAATCAAAATAAAACTAGTCGGAGGTTTGTCCTTGAACTCACAACTGAGTACAGGACATTAGAGCAGCGGTCAGTAAACTTTGCTGAAGTACAAAAGTTGTCAAACAACAGAATTCCCTAGACCACATCAGGAGATAGATATTCCTGGGGCCAGCTTGAATTCTTTGAAGAACATAAAATGTCAATGGACATAGCTATTCAATTGAAACAAGGTCTGTTAGTTTTCTCTGGCGTACATCCCACCCCCGTATCCGTGAGGGCCCCGGCATTTAGCTTGGACATTTAGTTGCCTCTATTCGCTACTGTCAGACAAGACATCGGTCAGCTTGGTGGACATTTTTCCCAGAATAAGTCTACCCACTTAATACAAGTAACATTTCAATGGAAAAGTTTCTTGTTTGTTTTGAGACCAAGAAATAAATACTTGAACGATAAGATATTTCGGAAGCTTGTCTTCGGTACTGTAGGATTGCTTTTTTACTTTCCTTATCCTTTAGGAAGGAATGTAATGTACATATTTGACAAAAGTTTCGATGGTCAGTTTTTAGTGCCTAACACGGTTTGAGGCCCCTAGAGCCTAAATCCAAAGTTTCAGTCATTGGTCCGTGTGTGTTATTTATTGCCTAAGGCAATCTCTGTAAGGACTCAAGTAGTGTCCTTAGAAAGTGTTGTCATGTGTTTTAGGTGACACCGCATAATCCTCTTCTCTAATAAAGAGGCCTTGCATGATCGTAAGGCCGCCACATGATTTTGGGTAACACTGTATAAACCCCCTCTAATGAAGGGGCCTACAGGCAAGTGTAGCCTACTTGAATCCTCGCTACATTGTTTACACGATACCCGTGGTTCATGGTTGTTAATGTACAATGTCATCCATGTATCCATTAATGTACCTTTCATTATACATATGTATTTTGCTATGTACCTTCCATTATACAAATATGTATTTTGCTATGTATCTCATATTGAGGACAGCATGCTGGGATACCTCACTCATATTGTGTGATATATTGTGGGAAATTTCTTTTGATATATCATCACATAGGTGACGTTGTAATTTTGTTTGTTAGGCACTCAAGTCACCTTGGTATTCAGGTGTTTGGATTTAAGGCCGAGCTTACGCGTTACGCTAGAGATGTGTTAGCCCCCGGGTCAACTGCCATTATGTTAACGCGGGGACAAGTTTTATACTTTCGGTTACATTGCTATAGCTTCTTAACTCTGGATTAGTTACGAATGTTTAACGGAGTAGAATCTTGAATGACTCTCCTTCTCCTTTCGTCCTATTTTTCTCTCCCCCCCTCCCGTCGTAACCTCATTTATTATCTTTCTCTCTATTCGCCCTATATCTCTCTCTTTTCTCTATCCTCTTTTTCTCCTCTCACTATCCCTCCCTCTCAGACTAATGTAGGTAGTTAACCCCTGTCGTTTTTTACCACTATACATATAGTAATAGGCTGTTTTTGTCTTCTGTTTCAGGTATGTTTCCCAGCCCACACTTCATTCCAACCACACACGAAGTTGCGTTGTACCACGATGTTGATCACTTGACGGCGCACGACCTGACTCTCCTTCTCCTTTCGTCCTATTTTTCTCTCTCCCCCTCCCGTCGTAACCTCATTTATTATCTTTCTCTCTATTCGCCCTATATATCTCTCTCTTTTCTCTATCCTCTTTTTCTCCTCTCACTATCCCTCCCTCTCAGACTTATGTAGGTAGTTAATCCCTGTCGTTTTTTACCACTATATACATATAGTAATAGACTGTTTTTGTCTTCTGTTTCAGGTATGTTTCCCAGCCCACACTTCATTCCAACCACACACACACGAAGTCGCGTTGTACCACGATGTTGATCACTTGACGGCGCACGACACCCTTTCTGGAATTTTGAAAAATTGGACTGGAAAACCGGGAAAAGTCAGGGAATTTTATTTTTCCATTTTGGTAGACACCCTGAATATAGTAATCAAGTATCCATAAACATGATTCCAGGGCTGCCACATGATTTTGGGTGACACTGTATAAACCCCTCTAATGAAGGGCCTCACATGATTGTTTGTGCTCCAGTGTAGCGACTTCACCCTCCTATGTCTCCGAGGTAGTTAATCCCTGTTGTTTTTTCACCACTATACATAGTAATAGGCTGTTTTTGTCTTCTGTTTCAGGTATGTTTCCCAGCCCACACTTCATTCCAACCACACACGAAGTCGCGTTGTACCACGATGATGATCACTTGACGGCGCACGACCCCCTTTCTGGCATATTCCCAGTTCTGGACTGGGGGCTTGCAACAGGCTAAGTGATAGAAAGGTACTCCGGAACTCTGGTGGCTTTCTCATGAGTATTCGATGTCACTCTCGGAAATTCTACACTCTCAATGGGGATAGAAAGGTACTCCGGAACTCTGGTGGCTTTCTCATGAGTATTCGATGTCACTCTCGGAAATTCTACACTCTCAATAGGAAGAAGTAGAATTGTTTTCACTCTTCATATACCTACGAGAGAGGAAGTGGTTAATGAGTCCTTAACACGATACTGAGGTATTGTTTTTGTTTTTCAAACACTTTTTGTTTGAAAACGAGTAGGTACAAAATGGTAAACAAAAAGTTCTCTCTTTCTCCCAAAAGGTTTCACTTTCAACTCCGCCAGAATGCTTGAAAAATACTCGGTGGAAATACAATACAATACTTATGAATAATTCAGTACCCATAACCCTATGCTCTGACTTTTGAAGTTCTGTTGTTCCCTCCAACAGGGGGCTCCAAACTGGGGCCAAGACAAGTGCCCCCAAAAAAGGGAACCTTCTCTAATACATGGTGACATTAATGAAGGAATAGGAAGGATGCGGGTTATCTATCCAAAAGGATGAAGTTGAAATAGAAATATAGTAATCAAGTATCCATAAACACATGTAATATTGTATGTATAACACTAAGCAATAATAGAACTAGTAGCTACTAGGTGCACATAATTATGTGATTTATGTGTATAACTTGGACAATTTATTGAAACTAACGGCGGAACCCAATAATGCTCTCAGAAAAAGACTGTTTGAAAACATCCTACACCTAAGCGCAAGCACCCGTCAGTCCGTGAGGTGTTATCCATGTTATTCATCACGGGTAATCACAATATTTGCCTGGTTGTCTCAAAGGCACAATTTATTTTATCTTTTATATAATATGCTTATTATTACCTACTATGCATCTGCCACCTGCTCCAAAAGCTTCCCTTCCTCCTTGTCATTCTCGTCTTTCTTCACTTCTTCCTCCTCCTTCTTGTTAAATACAATACAATACTTATGAATAATTCAGTACCCATAACCCTATGCTCTGACTTTTGAAGTTCTGTTGTTCCCTCCAACAGGGGGCTTCAAACTGGGGCCAAGACAAGTGCCCCCAAAAAAGGGTAAAATGGAGGTTTAATTAGCTCACCTTTAAGATTTTTTGAAATTCAAAATGGCGCGAGATGTCCGCCGCGGATAATTGGACAATCTATCGAGGACAATCCTGGAAAATTGTTTAGGAACTGCTGATTCAAAGTACATGTTTGATAGTTGGTTATACCCATTCAGTATGTCTAATTAGCTAATTACAATTACAATAATATCTCCTTTTTTCACCAAAGCAATCAATTTAACTCGTTTCCTTCCTTTGTATCCCATTTAAAGTTACCCTGTTACGCTCGGGAGCAACCGAGCGAGCTTCGAAATTATTTCAGTGGAAATGCCAGGAATGGATTATGGATTTCAAATTTTCAACTTGAAAAGGTATGCAAAGCTCCCAAGACTTCTGGGGTAAAGGATTCTAAACTCTGAAGAGACTATTCAGCCTCATCCTAGCTCCTAGCTGTTAAGTAAAACCTCGATGTAATGAAGTTCAACGGAGAGGCTGATTTGTTCGTTATAACTAGTTTTTGTCGTGAATTTGTAGAACATGGTTAGCGTCCAGATAGCTTTTACGATCGTACGCTCAAGTTGGTTCACTATTGGCGTTCCCAAAACACAAAACGTTTGTGATAGTTTGATTAATGAGGGCTCGTGATATTCGTGCAATTTTATCAAATTTGGAAGAAAGGGGGGCGCTTTTTCTAGGAATCAAATTGGGCGGATACGGAGTGGGTTTTTATAGCCCTCCTCGCTCTAATGTCTTTCTTGTGGGTGACACTGTATAAACCCCTCTAATGAAGGGCCTCACATGATTGTTTGTGCTCCAGTGTAGAGACTTCACCCCCCTATGTCTCCCCAGCATATCATAACTTGAGTGTGGTATACTGCAACTGATTTATTACTCATTTCCTCAACTAAACATACTACTCTAACATAGACTATACATTCTACTCTTTACTCGAACTCCAACATACTCGTAACTCAAGAAGTGTGCTCAACGCTGTCTCTCTTCCTCTCTCTCTCTCTCTCCTCTCTTTCTCTCTCTCTCTCTCTCTCTCTCTCTCTCTCTCTCTCTTCCTCCCTCTCTCCATGGTCTCTTGCGGATTTTGCGATTATGTTCGCGGATTTCGCGATTATGTTCGCGGATTCCGCGATTATGTTCGCGGATTTCGCGATTGTGTTCGCGGATTTCGCAATTATGTTCGCGGATTTCGCGATTATTTTCGCGGATTTGGCGATTTTGTTCGCGGATTTTGCGATTATGTTCGCGGATTTGGCAATTATGCTCGCGGATTCGCGTCCCGAATCGACATTTTGGATATTTGGCAAGCCTATGTAAGGCACAATTCTGTGTGTTGACTTTTGTTATTCTTTATTACTATGTTAGGTATATTGCCATCTATGTATCCCCATAGGTATTCATTATTGTGACGAATAAAATAATAGAACATAAAACATAATACATTTTATTTTATTTTCTTCCACTACAAATAAACTAAGTACCAAAGGTATATCCGTAGCTTGACTAGTGGTTTTACGTATAGCTTAGCCACAAGGGCAGATTATATGGCGAGACGAGAAAGAATACAGCTTAGTGAAAGCACAATATTTCCTCTGTAACCTGGGGTCAGAAAAAAAACTGATAATAGCAGGAAAAGAACCAACACGCGTGACCTAGATAGACGCAGTCTTGTACACAATGGACCCAAAACAGCTTGAAAATTGGGAAGAACACGGAGACCAAGAAATAAATACTTGAACGATAAGATATTTCGGAAGCTTGTCTTCGGTACTGTAGGATTGCTTTTTTACTTTCCTTATCCTATAGGAAGGAATGTAATGTACATATTTGACAAAAGTTTCGATGGTCAGTTTTTAGTGCCTAACACGGTTTGAGGTCCCTAGAGCCTAAATCCAAAGTTTCAGTCATTGGTCCGTGTGTGTTATTGCCTAAGGCAATCTCTGTAAGGCACAATTCTGTGTGTTGACTTTTGTTATTCTTTGAAGAGGTCCGTTTAAGGATGTACCTAGATCAAAAGTGCCACTGATTCTAGGCAGTCATTTGGTTCACTAACTGTAACCTATTCAATTCCATCGGATTCTATTTAAGAGACTGATTTTCATTATACTCCTTAAGTCTGGTGTGGATGTAATTATTTGAACTCTGTCTGGTGTACCTACCCTCTGTGTATCTCATGTGTTCGTTTCATTTTCATCTTTACTAGTACGTATAGGAGTACTTACCTCATGTGTTACGTTTCATTGACATTCTTACTGTAGAAGTGTAGACTGTGAGTACTCCTCTTCCTTAGGATCTGGGAGAAGTCGTACTTTCAAAATGAAGTCCTGTAACCTAGAACATTTTGAGGATCTCCAGGGACCTACACAAGATATGTGCATCAGTTTGTGCTATCGCATATGGAGGACTATGAACAGCCTAGTGACTGGGGTAGTGGGTTGTCCAAATGTAGAAAGAACTTAAGTAAGAATACAGAAACTACGACAAAATGTGAATGCGGCTCCACTCAAAAGGAGGCACACTCAGTTGTTTTCCCAGAGGTCAATGTCTTGTGGTCTTGTGCACTAAAGACATTCAGCATCCTGGCAAATTCGGTAGCAATCGAACTAACTTATTGAAGAAATCTACTCTGACGGCCTCTGATGAAGAGAATACAGAAACTACGACAAAATGTGAATGCGGCTCCACTCAAAAGGAGGCACACTCAGTTGTTTTCCCAGAGGTCAATGTCTTGTGCACTAAAGACATTCAGCATCCTGGCAAATTCGGTAGCAATCGAACTAACTTGTTGAGGAAATGTACTCTGGCGGCCTTTGATGAAACATACTGATAGATTCTGACGTGACTTTGCGAAGATTCATCTTGAAAAGAAGTTACTGGTGTTCTTCTTTGATGAAAAGGTCACGGAAAGTAAGTTTCCTGATACCAGGGTCATATATGGCAGCGCAGGACTTGGTAAACACACTGTACATTAATCTGTCATGAGAGTCATGCGTCAGAATTCCTAAATGAAGACATTCTTCCTCGTCCTCTTTCCACCTCATGCATCCTCTATTTCTTCTCGTTTTCCTCATCTTCTTCTATACATTCTTCAATTCAAAAGAAGTTACTGGTGTTCTTCTTTGATGAAAAGGTCACGGAAAGTAAGTTTCCTGATACCAGGGTCATATATGGCAGCGCAGGACTGGGTAAACACACTGTAAGTACATGAATCTGTCATGAGGTGGCAGGACTTTGTAAACTGACTGTACATTAATCTGTCATGAGAGTCATGCGTCAGAATTCCTAAATGAAGACATTCTTTCTCGTCCTCTTTCCACCTCATGCATCCTCTATTTCTTCTCGTTTTCCTCATCTTCTTCTATACATTCTTCAATTTGTCATTTCTCTTCTTGATCCCTTCATCCATATTTTTTCTATTCCTATGGCTCATACTTTCTCGTATATTTTTCCCTCTCTCTGATGCTTCATGATTTTCACGTCCTCCTTTCTGTCGGGTTGGGCAGACCGGGCGTCTCTGCTGTGCTCCCGTCTGTCGGGCTGGGCACGCTGGGCGTCTCTGCTGTGCTCCGATCTGTCGGGTTGGGCAGGCTTATCGTCTCCTTTCTATTCCTATGGCTCATACTTTCTCGTATATTTTTCCCTCTCTCTGATGCTTCATGATTTTCACGTCCTCCTTCTTCTCCTCCTCACACATTTCTTGTTCAATATCAAACAATATCAATCAAATTTTTGCCTTCACCTCTTATTTATTGAAAGAGGAGAGACGTACTCGAGAGGAAAGTTTTTGAGAATGGACAGCCCTTGTGCTTCTTTACCTTCTCTTAAGTGTGTCTTATTTTGACCTCCATATCGCTCCAAGAAGATGTGTCCAGTTTTCTTGAAAACAAAAAGTTCTACAAAGATCTTATTCCTGACTGTACATTAATCTGTCATGAGAGTCATGCGTCAGAATTCCTAAATGAAGACATTCTTCCTCGTCCTCTTTCCACCTCATGCATTCTCTATTTCTTCTCGTTTTCCTCATATTCTTCTACATTCTTCAATTCGTCATTTCTCTTCTTGATTCCTTCATCCATATTTTTTCTATTCTTATGGTTCATACTTTCTCGTATATTTTTGCCTCTCTCTGATGCTTCATGATTTTCACGTCCTCCTTCTTCTCCTCCTCCTCCTCACACATTTCTTGTTCAATATCAGACAATATCAATCAAATTTTTGCCTTCACCTCTTATTTATTGAAAGAGGAGAGACGTACTCGAGAGGAAAGTTTTTGAGAATGGATAGCCCTTGTGCTTCTTTACCTTCTCTTAAGTGTGTCTTATTTTGACCTCCATATCGCTCCAAATTCTTCATTCATGAGATATACTGTGACAGTATGACCCTTTGAATATTTTGGTCCGTCTGTGTGCTATGATTTGTGCGAGAGTACAATTGAATATTACATAGGACACTTTCTTACCTTCTACCAGATACATATTGTCTGGTGCTTGTGATTTGACCTTTTTGACGATACCCTTCAACGGGAAGTACAAATCGTACCTTGTTAATGGTATCCGATAGACGGTCCTTCCTCTTAGCCAGGGCAAGTCAACAAGTTTTATCCTTTCCCAGGATACATTTAAAGGCCGAGCTGTTTATAACCAGTCCAACCTTTCTGTAAATCGGAATGATTTCTTCAATATTTGCAGGTTTTTTGCTTTTTTCCTATGTTAGTATGTAGGTCACAAGAAATCCTATAAGTATGCATGAGTTACAGCTCCCAAGGAACCAGAAATATGCCCTGATGTTGATGATGATGATGATGATGATGATGATGATGATGATGATGATGATGATGATGATGATGATGATGATGATGATGATGAAGAACAAGAAGAACTAAACGTCTCATAGGAGTTGGCACGAGAAAGAATATTTCGCCATGGAGCAGTTGCAGTACAAATCGTACCTTGTTAATGGTATCCGATAGACGGTCCTTCCTCTTAGCCAGGGCAAGTCAACAAGTTTTATCCTTTCCCAGGATACTTTTAAGGGCCGAGCTGTTTATAACCAGTCCAACCTTTCCGTAAATTGGAATGATTTCTTCAATATTTGCAGGTTTTTTGCTTTTTTCCTATGTTAGTATGTAGGTCACAAGAAATCCTATAAGTATGCATAAGTTACAGCTCCCAAGGAACCAGAAATATGCCTATGCAATGCATTACTAACCTAACCTCCCGTGCTTTATACTAATTGAAAACTGCACCCCCAAATGAGTACAAATTTTTGTCGATGGCGGGATTCGAACCCGGGACCTTCTGCATGGCAAGCAAGCGCGTTACCACTGGACCAACCGTGTCCCTAATATTCTCAAGCCTTTTCCGTTTCTACGAATACTTAGGTATATTTGAGGCAACTGCTCTCAAGAGACAAATTTAATACCTCTCTATAAATCTACCCATATTTCTACACTGGTTGGCGTTCAATGTATAGTACAGGAATTGTTTTTCGACGGATATGGCGTAGTACACTCAATATTCCAATTCAAACAATCAAAAGCAAATAGAAATCTTGGGTGCCGGTATGTTTACATTTGCCTTTGATTCGGTCCCCATCCTTTGTGGAAAATGCTCAGCAAATAGTAGAGGTACTTGAAGGGGACATGATATAGGGTGGCTCATTCATCGTTAATTCGATCTTGTGTTGATCCTTTGTGGAAAATGCTCAGCAAATAGTAGAGGTACTTGAAGGGGACATGATGTAGGGTGGCTCATTCATCGGTAATTCGATCTTGTGTTGACAATTTACAGGGTGATTGATGGTGGTCTTGTTGAGGGAAAAGTTACTGCCATCATTGGTCCTATTCTTCTGTACTCTTCATCATATTCTGCAAACTCTTCACCCTTTGTGGAAAATGCTCAGCAAATAGTAGAGGTACTTGAAGGGGACATGATGTAGGGTGGCTCATTCATCGGTAATTCGATCTTGTGCTGATAATTTACAGGGTGATTGATGGTCGTCTTGTTGAGGGAAAAGTTACTGCCATCATTGGTCCTATTCTTCTGTACTCTTCATCATATTCTGCAAACTCTTCATTCCGTATTTTTCAAAATAGAAATGCGTATGCCATGGGGTGCCATGGGACGATAGTCCACAAAGTATTTAAAGGTAAGTAAGTCCATAGTCCATATACTCGATATCTAAGAAACCTGAAATATTGAGGAAAGAAAATGGGAAGATCATGTCAACTGAGAAGTATTAGGATAAAGTCAGCATGGACTGAATTCATGAAAATCAGGAAAAGGGATCCAGCTCAAGGCAGACAAAACATTAGAAGAGGACGGGTAACAAAAAGATGTCCTCCGTTCTGCGGACTGCAACAGCAAGTTCAAGTACTTGAACAACTTCCAGACTGCAGAAATGAAGAATTTGGAGCGATATGGAGGTCAAAATAAGACACACTTAAGAGAAGGTAAAGAAGCACAAGGGCTGTCCATTCTCAAAAACTTTCCTCTCGAGTACGTCTCTCCTCTTTCAATAAATAAGAGGTGAAGGCAAAAATTTGATTGATATTGTTTGATATTGAACAAGAAATGTGTGAGGAGGAGGAGGAGACTGCAGATCAGAACTAGCGAGTTGGATAGAGTTAGAACATTACACCATCACGTAACCAATAGTCCAGACACCAGACGGTGTACACTGTACACGGGTACAGTATCAGTGTGAACTGATGTTCAGGCAAAACTCACAATCAAAATAAAACTAGTCGGAGGTTTGTCCTTGAACTCACAACTGAGTACAGGACATCAGAGCAGCGGTCAGTAAACTTTGCTGAAGTACAGAAGTTGTCAAACAACAGAATTCCCTAGACCACATCAGGAGATAGAGATTCCTGGGGCCAGCTTGAATTCTTTGAAGAACATAAAATGTCAATGGACATTACTTTTATAAAAGTAACATCTCAATGGAAAAGTTTCTTGTTTGTTTTCAAAGAAGAATGAGCAAAGCAAGCTACAGAACAATGTATACCTGTCAGTAAATTGGAATTTCATCTTCACAAATAGACAAACATAATGTAGAAAGCAAAATTTTAAGAAAGGCTTTAACTTAACGATAATTTTATTTAGCTTCGGAGAAAATTGTCTCTTCGATCTACTTAGTGATTTTGCCGTATGTCCCCATGTTAACCAGAATTACATAGTAATATCTGACCTACAGACGTGCTTTTTCTTGATTCCAAGATCTCCTGTGGTAAAAAGAAAGAAACTCAGATCTAAAGGTGTAAAATAACCCAGAACTTACCGTCGCGTCGGCTCTTTGTTCTGCTGATACATATTCCCCATTACATTAATAAAGAAAGAATGTATCATCAAAGAAAGAACAAATTCTCTCGGGAGTTTCTGTAACCCACACTCCATATCACTGATACCACTGGTTAGCAACCGATGACCCAATGTATAGGCGAACTAAAGACCATCCGATTCAACAGTTCTTGGTACTGGTGATCTCATCCTACACAAGTACAGAGGTTCTCCAGTAGAAAGACATTCGGGCGAGGAGGGCTCTATAAAAACCCACTTCGTATCCGCCTAATTTGATTCCGAGAAAAAGCGATATCACTGATACCACTGGTTAGCAACCGATGACCCAATGTATAGGCGAACTAAAGACCATCCGATTCAAGCTCAGGTTACCAGTTCTTGGTACTGGTGATCTCATCCTACACAAGTACAGAGGTTCGACTCCAGTAGAAAGACATTCGGGCGAGGAGGGCTATAAAAACCCACTTCGTATCCGCCTAATTTGATTCCGAGAAAAAGCACCCCCCTTTCTTCCAAATTTAATAAAATTGCACGAATATCACGAGCCCTCATTGATCAAATTATCACAAACGTTTTGTGTTTTGGGAACGCCCATAGTGAACCAACTTGAGCGTACGAAGCTATCTAGACGCGAAACATATTCTACAAATTCTTTGTTCTCAACTTTTACGACGAAAAACTCGTTATAACGAACAAATCAGCCTCTGCGTTGAACTTCATTATATCGAGGTTATACTTAACAGCTAGGAGCTAGGATGAGGCTGAATAGTCCCTTCAAAGTTTAGAATCCTTTACCCCAGAAGTCTTGGGAGCTTTGCATACCTTTTCAAGTTGAAAATTTGAAATCCATAATCCATTTCACCCAAAGGAAAACACTTCCTTTGAGCTCCCAATGAAGAAGTCAACGGTAGATACAACTGTTCCGGCGGACATGGAAAGTACAGTATAGATTCGATTTGCGCTGTTTGAAGTTCATTGAGAAAAAGGTTTAAAATGTGTAGAAGTATTGCGCAAAAAATTTTAAAAAAACGACAAAACACTCAGGCCATAGTTGAAAACAAAGAGACTTGACGTAAGACCCAATACAATGGACATGAGAAGAGTCAGAAACTTGAGTCGTGCATCTGAAATTAAACAAGTTCACATGGGCGTACGAAGAAGGGGGGGCTACACAAAAAGTTTAAAAAAATCGCCTGCGGCGCTAAAAATTTTACTTTTGGTGAGACTGGATTTCTCAAGATTGTAGACCAAAATTTTCAAAAATTTCGCCTGCGGCGCTCTTTTTTATTTTGCTCACTTTAGCGTTCAGCGAAAATTAGGATAAGAAAATATCTACGAATTAGGTACGTAAAAAATAAACTTGTGACAAGCACGAGGCACATATCTACCTACTTTTTGAAAAATTTCGCCCGCGGCGCTGAAAATTTTAAGTTCGATCAGCCCAAATTGAAACGTTGTAGCCCAAATTTTAAAAAAATTCACCTGCGGCGCCCTGATTCGATTTGCGCTGTTTGAAGTTCATTGAGAAAAAGGTTTAAAATGTGTAGAAGTATTGCGCAAAAAATTTTAAAAAAACGACAAATTTCAGGAACATGATTTTTGAAAAATTTCGCCTGCGGCACTGAAGATTTGAAATTTGATTGGACTGGGTTTCTGAAAGCGTGTCTCCATTCATATTAAAAAAAAAAATGCCCGTGGTGCAGTTAATTTGTAATGAATGAGTATTACCTACATCTTGTGGGCGCTCAAGCTGATAGATTAGAGAAAAAGAGTTTAATAAACCCTAATTTAAAAAAAAATTCGCCTGCGGCGCACTTTCTTTCTGGTGCGATTTGGGGATTCGAAAACCAAGGCCAGAAAGAAAAAGATTGAGGAATTATTGATTTCAAACCGGCCAGCGGCTTAGGATCATTAATGTTTGAAAAAGAAAAAAAATCGTCTGAACCCTGTATAAAATGTAAATTGATCATGTTTGAATATAAAGACGTTTAGCTTGTTGTTCTTGTTCATTCAACTCTTATTCTTCTTCTCTAGAGTCAGAACAAAGTAGTTGAGTTCATTATTCCTGCAGACCAGGCATAGTAGTTCAAACTCCTGGCGTTCACATGCCTCCCAGTGAGAGGTGTGTGAAGAGTGAGTGAGTTAGGAAAAAAAACTACTCAGTGGACTACTCAGTCAATGAGTCAGACCCCCTTCTGTGGTGAAAACTGCAGTGGAAGCTTGGTTTTGTATGTCAAAAATCACTAGGAACCACGCTCCGGCTACCATAAACTATGTGGTGAAAACTGCAGTGGAAGCTTGGTTTTGTCGACTCACCACATAGCTGTGAAATGTTGACTAAAGAATGGTGGTTACTCACTACACAGGGTTTTCAAGGAACTTCACAAAGGGTTGTAACAAATGGCTTTATTATACTCGTATCAAATTTACAGCAATTAACAGGACAATATCTCTCTTCTAAATACAAATATATAGCTTCTCTAGGGATCTTAAATATCTTCTTCGTAAAAAACTTCTGATAATTTCACTAGAAAAATTAGGCTTTCGCTTCTATGAAAATTTTCTTCTAGACTAAAAAATCCTCCATGTTGTTTTCCTAGGCGAGAAAAATCGATAACTCCCTAGCAACGCGTGTCAATATTTCACTCTCATTCTCCTCTCATTAAACTTTAACTAATAATTTCCAAACACTTCCGTGTTTACTCGCGGTTTCCGCGACACCCCCCCTAGACCCGATGCTGGGTACGCCCATGCAAGTTCAGCTTCATTTTGTCAAACTGCATTACTTGAATGGGTTTAGTTTAAATTTTCTATAATTTTACCTAATGGTTTTCAGATTTTTGATTTTCACTTTCTATTTACTAAAGCAGTGGTGTAGCATGCAGGTAATACTGTAACGGGTATTACACCAAAAAACGGAAAGAAAAAAATCTGGTGTGAACATCACACGACTTTCCTTATCCTATTGAATGATGCTTATTTGAGTGTTCTTTTACCCTAACTTCTACAATATCTCTAACCGTTTTGTCGCTATAGCTAAAAACCGCCAAAAAACGTTCAAAATCTGTCCAATAGCGGTCAAAATACCGTCGAGCGCAGCAACCATCTCAACAAAATGTTTTGTGTTGCATCCTTGTCTCATTTGTAAACTACATACCAAATTTCAAGTCTCTAGCTTATACCGTTCCCGAGATACTGTTAAATTACACCGAAAACCGCCGAAAAGCGGTAAAATGCCGCCAACGGTTGCACCGGTCTTAACCAAAAGTTTCGTGTCGCATCCTTGTCACATTTGACAGCTACATACCAAATTTCAAGTCTAGTTCTTACGTTTCTCGAGATATTTTGTTTACACACACACACACACACACACACACACACACACACACACACACACACACACACACACACACACACACACACACACACACACACACACACACACACACACACACACACACACACACACACACACACACACACACACACACACACACACACACACACACACACACACACACACACACACACACACACACACACACACACACACACACACACACACACACACACACACACACACACACACACACACACACACACACACACACACAGACCAATGGCTGAAACTTTGGATTTAGGCTCTAGGGACCTCAAAACGTGTTGTGGCACTAAAAACTGACCATCGAAAATTTGACCCGATTACATTACTTTCCTTCCTATAGGATAAGGAAATTAAAAAAAATCTGGTGTGAACATCCCAGAACATTCTATTACATTTGCGGAATACTGGTTTGAAAAAAAGTCCCGAGTCGATTTATTTCCTTTCTAATACTCCCCGTGCCCAGAACATTCTATTACATTTGCGGAATACTGGTTTGAAAAAAAGTCCCGAGTCGATTTATTTCCTTTCTAATACTCCCCGTGTAATAAGGGATCATTTAAAAGTGTCCAAAAATAGAACTTTTTTGGAAATTCGTCGCTCTGAAATTTTTTCAAAGTCAATGCTGCTTTGAACTTCGAAGCAACATTGAGTTTGGTTGATATCTGGATGAGTGACTGTCCGATTTTTACCAAGTTGTTACAGTCGCGTCCTTGGACCATACCGGGATAGCATACCAAATGTCATCGCTTTACGACAAACCGTTCTTGTGATATTTTGTATACAACTTTTTACTTTTTAGTCCGTCCTTCCTTTATTATTACAATAGTAATAACAAGCTGGGTCCGTCCCTCCAGGAATTTTTTAGCCCGTAGTTTATTCGATCTTGGGGTCAACACGAGAACACCAGAAAGTAACCCGTTGAAATATTTGCAATCGAAAAATGAGTACAAATGATATTGACGTTTTTTAGTCCCCCCATAAGAAATACACGGGGAACAGAGTTTGAGGCCAGCAAATCTTTTCCTACGTCTGACGCATGACTCTCATGACAGATTAATGTACAGTCAGTTTACAAAGTCCTGCCACCTCATGACAGATTCATGTACAGTGTGTTTACAAAGTTCTGCGCTGCCATATATGACCCTGGTATCAGGAAACTTACTTTCCATGACCTTTTCATCAAAGAAGAACACCAGTAACTTCTTTTCAAGATGAATCTTCGCAAAGTCACGTCAGAATCTATCAGTATGTTTCATCAAAGGCCGCCAGAGTACATTTCCTCAACAAGTTAGTTCGATTGCTACCGAATTTGCCAGGATGCTGAATGTCTTTAGTGCACAAGACATTGACCTCTGGGAAAACAACTGAGTGTGCCTCCTTTTGAGTGGAGCCGCATTCACATTTTGTCGTAGTTTCTGTATTCTTACTTAAGTTCTTTCTACATTTGGACAACCCACTACCCCAGTCACTAGGCTGTTCATAGTCCTCCATATGCGATAGCACAAACTGATGCACATATCTTGTGTAGGTCCCTGGAGATCCTCAAAATGTTCTAGGTTACAGGACTTCATTTTGAAAGTACGACTTCTCCCAGATCCTAAGGAAGAGGAGTACTCACAGTCTACACTTCTACAGTAAGAATGTCAATGAAACGTAACACATGAGGTAAGTACTCCTATACGTACTAGTAAAGATGAAAATGAAACGAACACATGAGATACACAGAGGGTAGGTACACCAGACAGAGTTCAAATAATTACATCCACACCAGACATCACACATGGCCCACCTAATTATCAAAGAGACCATGGAGAGAGGGAGGAAGAGAGA
>NW_007379162.1:85692-86548 GCF_000475195.1 Diaphorina citri | reverse complement strand
CCGTCCCTCCGGGATTTTTTTAGCCCGTAGTTTATTCGATCGTGATTAACGAAAATCAGTACCTATGGGTATTACCTACCTAATTTGTTTAATATTCAGTTTATTATCATTCTCGATTTGATTTTTTTGATTTTACTTTCATGTAATGATTTAAAATCAAGACTAGAGCCCGTTCTCCCTTTATTTCCAATCAATATAATGTTTAAGTCACCCATCCATTTATTGGCCTTGCTCGGCGTAGCTTAACATAAAGACAGTCTGACCGACCGACCGAGCGAGCGAGTGACAGACACCGAAGCGAATACAATAGTCCGTCCCTTATACCCTTTTAGTCCGTCCTTCCTTTATCAGTCCGTCCTTCCTTTACTGAAGTGTTATCTAAAACTTTCTCGCTTTGAGTTCATAGGTCGTCGCGACAAATTTTAAGATCAGAGCTCATTTGTGTGAGAAAATTTATGTGAAAAAAATCCCGCAAAAACCAGTTTTTTGGCTTTATGGTTTTCTGGACAAAATTTGCACCACCATTTTCGTGCTCCTGGTAAAAAGACCTTTAATTTGATATATAGGTCGACCAGGTTTGGATAAGTCCTTCTATTGGGACAGACTGACTGACAGACTGACAGACAAACACCGAAGCGAATACAATAGTCCGTCCCTTATACCCTTTTAGTCCGTCCTTCCTTTATCAGTCCGTCCTTCCTTTATTATCCTAAATATATACAGCCCCTTGTGTAACTGACTCACTGACTCACTCACTCACTCACTCATACTAATTCTAACCCACTTCTAGATGGGCTAGGAAGATGCGGTTTTCACCATTGGATTCCTTATTTTTTGTACATACTGGGAAAAATCG
>NW_007379162.1:82959-84744 GCF_000475195.1 Diaphorina citri | reverse complement strand
TTTTTTTTGTAAATTTGGGGTTTTTTTTTTTTTTTTTTTTTTTTTTTTTTTTTTTTTTCACATTTTCTCACACAAAATAATGAGCTCTGATCTTGAAATTTGTCGCGACGACCTATGAACTCAAAGCGAGTAAGTTTTAGATAACACTTCAGTCGATCATTTAAGCCCGGTTTTAGCGTTACCTATGTTAAGCTACGCCGAGGAAGGCCAATAAATGGGTGGGTGGCTTAAAGTTAATTGGGTAATTGTATTTTTTTTTTTTTTTTCACATTTTCTCACACAAAATAATGAGCTCTGATCTTGAAATTTGTCGCGACGACCTATGAACTCAAAGCGAGTAAGTTTTAGATAACACTTCAGTCGATCATTTAAGACCGGTTTTAGCGTTATCTATGTTAAGCTACGCCGAGCAAGGCCAATAAATGGATGGGTGACTTAAAGTTAATTGAGTAATTGTGGGATTTTTTTTTCACATTTTCTCACACAATTGAGCTCTGATCTTGAAATTTGTCGCGACGACCTATGAACTCAAAGCGAGAAAGTTTTAGATAACACTTCAGTCGATCATTTAAGACCGGTTTTAGCGTCACGTATGCTAAGCTACGCCGAGCAAGACCAATAAATGGATGGGTGACTTAAACCTTATATTGGGAATAAAGGGAGAACGGGCTCTAATCTTGATTTTAAATGATTACATGAAAGTAAAATCAAATCAAGAATAACAATAAACTGAATATTAAATAAAATAGGCAGGTATTTAAATACTGATTTTCTTTAACCAAGATCGAAAAATTCCCGGAGGGACGGGCCCCGCTTGTTTATTACTATTGTAATAATAAAGGGAGGACGGACTAAAAAGAAAGAAAGAAAGAAAGGAATGAAGAAATAAGAACTTCGAAGATTACTTACCAAAGAAGGGCATGGACCTGAGATCACTATAGGCACGAACTATAAGATAAACCAGAGAGATAATGTAGACACCCAAGAACATTGAAAATGTAACTGTGAGTATCTGAAATCAACGTCCAATTTAAAGTAGTATGTTTAGTTGAGGAAATGAGTAATAAATCAGTTGCAGTATACCACACTCAAGTTATGATATGCTGGGGAGACATAGGAGGGTGAAGTCTCTACACTGGAGCACAAACAATCATGTGAGGCCCTTCATTAGAGGGGTTTATACAGTGTCACCCACAATCATGTGGCAGCCCTACAATCGTGGAAGGCCCCTTCATTAGAGGGGGTTTATACAGTGTTACCCGAAATCATGTGGCGGCCTTACGATCATGCAAGGCCTCTTTATTAGAGAAGAGGATTATGTGGTGTCACCTAAAACACATGACACCACTTTCTAAGGACACTACTGGAGTTGAAATCAAGCACGAACGAAAACGACCAGTTTCTATTTTGTCAATGAAAAATAAGGTTCTCACGTATGACCTTTCGTTATCCTGCAATAATAAAACTCGCCCATACATAGATATTTACCATAATAAGAACCCCAACAAAACTACCTTCACCTCCACCCCTGATATGGAAATGGACTTCCCAGCAAAACAAGACATAATCATGTAGAAAAAAAAGTTATGACACTTTGTCCCTTCCTCAAAAGTCTAAATAATTCTGTAAGCTGTGACATTTTTCAAAAAGAGGGACAGAAAAAAATCCTAAAAAAAGACAGAAAAGGGAAAAGAAGAAGAAGGAAGTAGGGAGGAAGGAAGAAAGAATGATCCCCAAAAAGCCAAAAAGGGGGGGGGGGGGGGAAAGCCAGAGGAGGGGCGGGCG
>NW_007379162.1:77900-81924 GCF_000475195.1 Diaphorina citri | reverse complement strand
TTTTTAGCCCATGGTCTGTATGTATGTATGTATGTATGTATGTACGTATGTACGGATGTACGTATGTATGTACTACAGGTTTAAATGGGAAAAGAAGGTATACAAAATATCTCAAGAACGGTTTGTCCTAGAGCGATGAAATTTGGTATGTTATCCCGGTATGGTCCAAGGACGCGACTGTAAATCTCAAGAACGGTTTGTCCTAGAGCGATGAAATTTGGTATGTTATCCCGGTATGGTCCAAGGACGCGACTGTGACAATTTAGTAAAAATCGGACAGTCACTCATCCAGATATCAACCAGAGTCAATGTTGCTGCGAACTTCGGACTTAGAATTTTTTTTTTTAAAAAATCAATACTTTTCATACTTTATATGATTCCTTATCACACGGGGAATATTTTAAGATGGGAAATTTTTGACTTAGAAAATTTTTCAAAAAAAAGTTCAATTTTTGGACACTTTTTAATGATCCCTCATTACACGGGGAGTATTTTAAGATAGGAAATTTTTGGTCGAAAATTGGCCGCCGTATGCGGTCGATTTTGGACTTCGTGGTCGAAATATATCAACTCGTCTGTCCTTTTATCTGTAGTCTTGTTTGTTAACGTCTATTAGATAGGGGATAGTCAGTAATCCACTCCAGTCAAGTGAAGACCATGTCCAGAAATATGTATTTCATGTAATGATTTAAAATCAAGACTAGAGCCCGTTCTCCCTCTCCCTTTATTCCCAATATAATATTTAAGTCACCCATTCATTTTTTTTTTTTTTTTTTTATTATTTGATGTTTAAACGCATTAATTTTATGCAATTACATAAACATTTACATAGGTAAGTAGTAAAAATAATAAGAGAAAAAAAAAGAAGAAAAAATGTTGTAAGATAGATACATAACAAAATTATACAATGAAGTTACAATTAGGTAAGTTAGGCTATGCTAGGCCTACCTGGTCCCCTCTGTGTTGAGGAGTCTCTCCGCCACACGCACATAACTCCCCCGTGACATAGCGAGGTCCAGGACCCCGGTGACTTCATTGTTTTTTTTTTTTTTTTTTTTTTTTTTTTTGGATGTTTAAACGCATTAATTTTATGCAATTACATAAACATTTACATAGGTAGGTATTAAAAATAATAAGAGAAAAAAAAGAAGAAAAAATGTTGTAAGATAGATAACAAAATTTTACAATGAAGTTACAATTACAATGAAGTTACAATTAGGCTATGCTAGGCCTACCTGGTCCCCTGTGTTGAGGAGTCTCTCCGCCACACCCACATAACTCCCCCGTGACATAGCGAGGTCCAGGTCTTTATGGTAAGTATTGAACAGTATCTGGCTACGTGGTACTGTTGATGATAGGTAAGTATTTTTATATTTATTTTTAGGGTTAACCTCAAAGAATTCCTGTGCATCGCGAGATCTTAATGTTGGGTTAGGTACCGCGAAATATATCTCCTGCCTGACAGATGGACAGTGTACGGAGTTATTTAGGAGATCATAAATAAAGGTCAGGGAGCAGATATCTCTGCGCATCTTTAGACTTTGAAGTTGAAGTTGGTCGCATAGTGTTTCAGCTGAGATGGCATTGGGGTAAGTGGGGTAGAAACCATTAAATTTCCAGAATAAGTATCTGACAAATTTAGACTGTACATTTTCAATGAGTTTTGTGTTTTTCTCAGTTAAAGGGTTCCATATCAAGGACGCGTACTCAAGTTTACTTCGCACCAGAGACATGTATAAAAGTTTAATTGTACTCGTATCTATATTTCGGAAATATTTGCATTGTCTCTGGACGAGTCCTAAAACTTTGCACGCCTCCCTGGTTATGTTATTCACATGAGAGTTAAATTTTAAAGAGTATTCGAAAATCACCCCCAGGTCTTTTTTCTCTTTAACACTTTTTAGTTGGTGTTGCCCTATTAAGTATGTGTGGGTAATGGGGCGTTTACTATTCGTGAAGGACATACTTTCACACTTATCGTTGTGTAGTGTTAATTTATTGTTTTGTAACCAGTTCACAACAGATGTTAAGTCTTGTTGTAAAAGGGTACAATCATGAGGTGTTTTAATTTCTCTGTACAATTTAAAGTCGTCAGCGTATAGTAGGTATTTCGAGTGTTCTATCACGTCCCCAATGCCATCTATCACCATTATAAAAAGCAGGCAACTTAATTTTGACCCCTGCGGGACTGAGGAGGTAGGTATGTATGGCAGAGAGTACACCTCGTTGTTGTCCCCATCTCTGTACACAACGTTCTGTTTCCTATGTTGTAGGTAGGAGGCAAAAAAACTTAGAATGCTATTGGAGAAGCCGAAATTGTACATTTTCTCCAACAATACATCACGATTAATTTTATCATAACATTTCATGATATCCGTGTAAATAACGTTGACTTGTTTAATGTATTAAGGTTTTTTGATACAGAGTTATAGAATTCAACAAGATTTGTGACCGTGGAGCGTCGGGTGATAAAACCGTGTTGTTGGGGACTTATCTTGTTGTACACTAATTTGGACATCTCATCAAAAATGCAAATTTCAAAGACCTTTGCGATAGATGAAAGTTGAGCAATAGGTCTATGGTTATCTATATGATAAGTTCCACTTTTCTTCGGAACAGGGGTTACAAGCGTGTGTTTTAGTAGGTCAGGGAAAACTTTGCATTTCAGCGAGATATTGAAAATGTGAAGGAGGGGGCGAGACACATAGTTTGATAGTAGTTTAAGAATGGATGGAGGAATTCCATCAGCCCCTGGTCCCTTATTGCTAGGTAACTTTGATAAACTGTCCTGGACATTTTTTTCAGTTAAAGTAAATGTATCTATTTCATCAGAGAGGTATTCACTATAAAAGTTGCACGTGTACAGAGATGGTTCGGTACTATAAACAGACTGAAAATGCTCACCAAACGCATCTGCTATACTCTTTGCACTATTCAAAGTTTTATCTTTATAAATATATCTTGATCTTTGGGTATTTTTCTTTTTTGATTTTGTGTAGTCCCATAATTTCTTTTTACCTATCGATATGTCTTTTTCTACCCCACGCATGTATGTATTATGGTCTGATTTTATTTGTTTTTTGCATTGCTCTTTTATTTGCTTATAATTTGTATTCTCGTTGGTATGTGTTTTTCTTTTTATCTGTCGTCGAATGGTTTCTTTTTCTTTGAATATTTTACGAGTTTCCGTTGACCACCAAAACGGAAATGTTTGCTTTTTAACACGTGTTTTATTAGGATAGGTAGGTACATTTTTTTTCAAAATTTCATAGAAGATAGTATAGAAATTAGTTAGAGATGCGTTGGGACATTGACAGTTTATTGGCCTTTCTAGGCGTAGCTTAACACAGGTGACGTTAAAACCGGTCTTAAATGATCAAATGAGGTGTTTTCTAAAACTTTCTCGCTTTAAGTTCATAGGTCGTCGCGACAAATTTCAAGATCAGAGCTCATTTGTGTGAAAAAAATGTGAAAAAAATCCACCAAAGACCATTTTTTTTTCCGCTTTATGGTTTTCTGGACAAAATTTGCACCACCATTTTCGTGTTCCTGGTAAAAAGACCTTTAATTTGATATACAGGTCGACCAGGTTTGGATAAGTCCTTCTATGGGGACAGACAGACAGACAGACGAAACATGTGCATTTCCGGTTGTTGAGAATTGTGAAGAACCCTTGGAAACTTCGGATTTATTTATAGGAATGATTTTTTGGAAGATGCAATAACCCTCTAAAAGTTGTAATGCTTCGATGGGGGTTCCAGAGGAAAGTGTTTTTTTATTGGGTTGAACTAGAGGCTTATACTTAAAAGGAGGACATTGCTTTATCGTTTATTTTGTCCCGTTTTTGTGATCTGGGAACCAAAATATATTTTTCGTTGTTTTTTCGTATGAAAAAGTTTTTTCCAGGGTATTTAACTCAACTAGTCTCCACTTTTATAAAACTCTCCCTCCTATTGGGTGGTGGGGGGAGAGCTATATATGGTAGGAGATACTCTCTTTCTCCTTTTTTCTTTTGGTGGTGTAT
>NW_007379162.1:68093-77303 GCF_000475195.1 Diaphorina citri | reverse complement strand
ACCCCGGTGACTTCATTGTTTTTTTTTTTTTTTTTTTTTTTTTTTTTGGATGTTTAAACGCATTAATTTTATGCAATTACATAAACATTTACATAGGTAGGTATTAAAAATAATAAGAGAAAAAAAAGAAGAAAAAATGTTGTAAGATAGATAACAAAATTTTACAATGAAGTTACAATTACAATGAAGTTACAATTAGGCTATGCTAGGCCTACCTGGTCCCCTGTGTTGAGGAGTCTCTCCGCCACACCCACATAACTCCCCCGTGACATAGCGAGGTCCAGGTCTTTATGGTAAGTATTGAACAGTATCTGGCTACGTGGTACTGTTGATGATAGGTAAGTATTTTTATATTTATTTTTAGGGTTAACCTCAAAGAATTCCTGTGCATCGCGAGATCTTAATGTTGGGTTAGGTACCGCGAAATATATCTCCTGCCTGACAGATGGACAGTGTACGGAGTTATTTAGGAGATCATAAATAAAGGTCAGGGAGCAGATATCTCTGCGCATCTTTAGACTTTGAAGTTGAAGTTGGTCGCATAGTGTTTCAGCTGAGATGGCATTGGGGTAAGTGGGGTAGAAACCATTAAATTTCCAGAATAAGTATCTGACAAATTTAGACTGTACATTTTCAATGAGTTTTGTGTTTTTCTCAGTTAAAGGGTTCCATATCAAGGACGCGTACTCAAGTTTACTTCGCACCAGAGACATGTATAAAAGTTTAATTGTACTCGTATCTATATTTCGGAAATATTTGCATTGTCTCTGGACGAGTCCTAAAACTTTGCACGCCTCCCTGGTTATGTTATTCACATGAGAGTTAAATTTTAAAGAGTATTCGAAAATCACCCCCAGGTCTTTTTTCTCTTTAACACTTTTTAGTTGGTGTTGCCCTATTAAGTATGTGTGGGTAATGGGGCGTTTACTATTCGTGAAGGACATACTTTCACACTTATCGTTGTGTAGTGTTAATTTATTGTTTTGTAACCAGTTCACAACAGATGTTAAGTCTTGTTGTAAAAGGGTACAATCATGAGGTGTTTTAATTTCTCTGTACAATTTAAAGTCGTCAGCGTATAGTAGGTATTTCGAGTGTTCTATCACGTCCCCAATGCCATCTATCACCATTATAAAAAGCAGGCAACTTAATTTTGACCCCTGCGGGACTGAGGAGGTAGGTATGTATGGCAGAGAGTACACCTCGTTGTTGTCCCCATCTCTGTACACAACGTTCTGTTTCCTATGTTGTAGGTAGGAGGCAAAAAAACTTAGAATGCTATTGGAGAAGCCGAAATTGTACATTTTCTCCAACAATACATCATGATTAATTTTATCATAACATTTCATGATATCCGTGTAAATAACGTCGACTTGTTTACATGTATTAAGGTTTTTTGATACAGAGTTATAGAATTCAACAAGATTTGTGACCGTGGAGCGTCGGGTGATAAAACCGTGTTGTTGGGGACTTATCTTGTTGTACACTAATTTGGACATCTCATCAAAAATGCAAATTTCAAAGACCTTTGCGATAGATGAAAGTTGAGCAATAGGTCTATGGTTATCTATATGATAAGTTCCACTTTTCTTCGGAACAGGGGTTACAAGCGTGTGTTTTAGTAGGTCAGGGAAAACTTTGCATTTCAGCGAGATATTGAAAATGTGAAGGAGGGGGCGAGACACATAGTTTGATAGTAGTTTAAGAATGGATGGAGGAATTCCATCAGCCCCTGGTCCCTTATTGCTAGGTAACTTTGATAAACTGTCCTGGATATTTTTTTCAGTTAAAGTAAATGTGTCTATTTCATCAGAGTGGTATTCACTATAAAAGTTGCACGTGTACAGAGATGGTTCGGTACTATAAACAGACTGAAAATGCTCACCAAACGCATCTGCTATACTCTTTGCACTATTCAAAGTTTTATCTTTATAAATATATCTTGATCTTTGGGTATTTTTCTTTTTTGATTTTGTGTAGTCCCATAATTTCTTTTTACCTATCGATATGTCTTTTTCTACCCCACGCATGTATGTATTATGGTCTGATTTTATTTGTTTTTTGCATTGCTCTTTTATTTGCTTATAATTTGTATTCTCGTTGGTATGTGTTTTTCTTTTTATCTGTCGTCGAATGGTTTCTTTTTCTTTGAATATTTTACGAGTTTCCGTTGACCACCAAAACGGAAATGTTTGCTTTTTAACACGTGTTTTATTAGGATAGGTAGGTACATTTTTTTTCAAAATTTCATAGAAGATAGTATAGAAATTAGTTAGAGATGCGTTGGGACATTGACAGTTTATTGGCCTTTCTAGGCGTAGCTTAACACAGGTGACGTTAAAACCGGTCTTAAATGATCAAATGAGGTGTTTTCTAAAACTTTCTCGCTTTAAGTTCATAGGTCGTCGCGACAAATTTCAAGATCAGAGCTCATTTGTGTGAAAAAAATGTGAAAAAAATCCACCAAAGACCATTTTTTTTTCCGCTTTATGGTGATATTGACGTTTTTTAGTCCCCCCATAAGAAATACACGGGGAACAGAGTTTGAGGCCAGCAAATAGACAGACACCGAAGCGAATACAATAGCCCGTCCACTATACCTTTTATTATTACTATCGTAATAATAAAGGAAGGACGGGCTAAAAATGAAGCTCGAGAGGGGGGTGGTGGCCGGGCCTCCTTGACCCCACTTAAATACGGCCCTGGCCTTGGAGGGGGCGTAATATCAATTAAAAAATAAGTTTGGACCAAAATTGGACTTGGGACACCAAATTTAAAGGATCGACGTGCCTTGATTCAAGGAACTCATGTACCGAATTTCATCAAAATCGGACCAGACAATCGCGAGTTATAGCCGAACAATCCAATTAATGTAAAACGGTGGAGTCAATAAACTTACATGATAGTCCTCAGTGTCTGATTTATAACTGAATGTTGGATCCTCTACTTGTGTCCAGTGTTGCCAAGAGGCGAGCAGCATTGCCATGAACCATAGCGGTCCTACTACAATAACCACTTTGGGAATGTAAAATGTCATCAGCCTGCGTTCATTCTGGAAGAAAGTATGTAGTAGGTAAACTTTGGATATACAGGGTGCGTCAGAAAAACACTGACAACGGCTCAGGGTAGGTAGATCTCATCATTTCCAACAACATTCTGTGGGTCATTTTCCTAACTTCGGCTACGTTTCTGAGAAAAGGCCACAAGCTGGGTCCGTCCCTCCGGGAATTTTTTAGCCCGTAGTTTATTCGATCGTGATTAAAGAAAATCAGTACCTATGTCTACCTAATTTGTTTAATATTCAGTTTATTATTATTCTTGATTTGATTTTTCGATTTTAATAAATCAGTACCTATGTATGTACCTACCTAATTTGTTTAATATTCAGTTTATTATTCTTCTTGATTTGATTTTACTTTCACATTTAAAATCAAGACTAGAGCCCGTTCTCCCTTTATTCCCAATATAAGGTTTAAGTCACCCATCCATTTATTGGCCTTGCTCGGCGTAGTTTACATAGGTGACGCTAAAACCGGTCTTAAAATAACGACTGAGGTGTTATCTAAAACTTTCTCGCTTTGAGTTCATAGGTCGTCACGACAAATTTCAAGATCAGAGCTCATTTGTGTGAGAAAATGTGAAAAAATCCTCCAAAAACCAGTTTTTTTTTTTGGTTTTTTGGCTTTATGGTTCTCTGGACAAAATTTACACCACCTTTTTCGTGTTCCTGGTAAAAAGACCTTTAATTTGATATATCAATCGACCAAGAGCCTAAAGCCAAAGTTTCAGCCATTGGTTCGTGTGTGTGTCTGTCTGTGTGTCCGTGTGTCTCTGTCTGTAAACAAAACCTCCCAAAATCAACCAAGTGCTCACAAAAAATAAACAAAAATCCATCCCACCCCAAAAAAGATTAGAAATCAATTTTGTACCCCGCCTTTTATTCACTTCATAGTACCTACCTTTCTTTCCCCTCATTGCACTCCTCTTTCCTCTACTATTACTTCTGCTTCACTGCATTGGCGGCGTGCCACCTACCTTTCTTTCCCCTCATTGCACTCCTCTTTCCTCTAATCTTACTTCTGCTTCACTGCATTGGCCGTGCCACCTACCTTTCTTTCCCCTCATTGTACTCCTCTTTCCTCTAATCTCACTTCTGCTTCACTGCATTGGCGGCGCGCCATCCATTTAATTTTAAAGCATTGCACGCCGCCAATGCAGTGAAGCAGAAGTGAGATTAGAGGAAAGAGGAGTGCAATGAGGGGAAAGAAAGGTAGGTACTACGAGAAGGAAGAGCACACAATCTATGAAGTGAATAAAAGGCGGGGTACAAAATTGATTTCCAATCTTTTTTGGGGTACAGAAAAGGTAGGTACATTACGAGAGTGAGTGCGAGCACAAAATACTGAAGGTGACGAGAGGTACAAATTATGGATTTCTATATTTTTTGCTGGAGTAAGAGCAATCGATTTTTGTGTTATAATTTTGTGCACTATGAAATGTTATAATTTTGTGGTGTTCGCCCTTGGTCTCTTTTTTATGCACGGAAACTGTTACTCTTTAATACTTGGGAGATACTAATAAGCTTTAATTGCAGAGAACTTAGCGCATCTTAATATGATTGAGTTAGCATGCGTAGGCGCAACAAGTACAGACCATGACGAATAGTGTATCCAATAGTACAATCATCACACTCTTGCGCATAATGGTTTGGTGAGTTTGGTTATTTCCTCGATGAAAACACCTATAGTACATATCTTTGAAAGTTTTAGTGCGAATCCCGGTGGTTTCGAGTGAGCAACACCATAATAACAGCATCCATATGTAAGTCTTTAAGTAATCTGTCGGGTCATCCTTGACCCGAGTTTAAAACATGGCCATATATTAACATACCAATTGGGCTAACAAAGGTTTATAGTAAGTTCTCGCTATTTCTCTCGTGGAATACCGTAATAATGCACCTATACTGTATAAGAGAGTAGAGTTCTTGTAAGTTCCGAACATTTCGATGAAAGATAATAATCAAGCATCATTGCGGAAGCAGTATTTGGTAACCGTTGTCGGTCATTCCCTGGACGCTGCGCTAGGGCTGAGCTAATGGCCATATTACACTCAAATCAATGTCAGGTAAACACTATTGAATCCCTCGTCGAAGATCCCGCTGGTGTCAGACTAGCTGCGGGAATGCTATCCCTACATAAACAGTAAGGCTATAAACACGTAGAGTCACTCAGTGGTCACAGGCGTAACCAACTTTTTATATATATCACCTCTTCTAATAAAACATATTTTGCAATTATTTATGTATTCACTTATTTGTACTTTAAATGATAATGATTGTATTTTTCTCTCTCTTCTCAAACTAAATACATTAAAATGTAATTAAGAAAAGAATGTTAGCAGGATGGCTTACCACTCTATCAAAATATTCTCTAAATGTAAAATGTATTGGTAAAAACAACACTAACACGTAAGATATCCGAACCTCACCTATTTGTCGCCAGACCCACAATAGTCATCCTCATTACGGACATTTGATCCTGATCTAATGGGAATACAAGTGATGACAGTGACTATTGGAACACACATCCACGCATCATCAGTTAGTCAGCGGAACACACTTCTTTACAGTATGACACGGACGAGCCGCACTTCTGTCTCTCGTAAGACAAACTAATCGGGACTACAAGTGAATAGAGCAAAAATACGTCCATACGTAACTAAAGTCTCAATCTCGACGCACATAAAGATAATTAGGTTAATTACACCTAAAATCACTTTTTACAATACATTTCTAAGGTCTTGAGTGTACCTATTATCCTTCTGCGTGCCTTTGAAAAGCGAAATACAGGCACCCCCTACACTCACAGAAAAAAATGAGCATCACCATAACAAAATCGGTCACAGTGTGGTTGAGCTGTAGAGCGTACAACGTCAACGAGAAACGGACAGCGGAAGCGGAGCCAGCAGAAAAGTACGTACCATTACGTTATTTACATATATACTGTGCTCACGGCCTAACTTAACGCGCTCGTGTGGTATGAATTTGTTTTCAACTCTCGTTCTCTCTTTCTCCATTCCAGGCTTCTTTCATCATACACACGTAATCTCCGTTTCTTCATCGATTTTAGTTTCTTCCTATCAATACCTGTTATCGTATTTCCTGTCGCTAGGATGCAGACAAAGATTATGTAACAGGGAGCACTGTTAATGAAAAGCAATCATCGGGACGACACAGCACCTCATGTACTTAACCCCAGCAGTCCGCCAGCTCGCAGAGAACCGCAGTTCCCACCCAGGGAAACCTCGCAGTTTGGATTTTCCAAAAAATGGCTCTAGCAACGTGCTATCTATCAACGAGTAATGGGGACCAGTGCCGTCAGCACAGCTCCCTCTGATTTTTAACTAAGGCGAACAAATTCTTGTATAACGTCTGATTGCAATGAACACTTAGATCAAGAACAACCGTATTAGAACTGTCGCAAGTCAACTTCTACGGCGGCATCCGCCAAACAACGAGACGAAAAGATTACCAATCCGAGACGGATACACGAGTCTCCAATTCTGCCGGCGGATCCGGGCAATTTTCCCGGCGCGCCTCCGACCCCGCCAGCCCGCAACCATTTCCATTTCTCTCTGAGAAGCCCTCCAGCAACGCTCTGGTAAGGCATGTGAACAGCAAGGAGAGCAGGGTTGTGATGGGGGTGTAGCGTGACGGTCTCGTAGGAGCTTGTAGTGCACCATGCTACGAATACCCAGAAGTAAGGGACTATTGACATATAGGTAAATGTTTAATTATTATTACATTAACATGGGCCCAGGAGCGCAAACAAGTTAACAGGAGCAGACAATTCGTTTGTTATGCATGTTAGCAGGTAATGATGCAATATATACCATACATTAAGCACTACTATATCTAAAAGTTAGCTCAACTTTGGGCGGTATACGCGCGGAAATGACACCGTGATAATGGCCCAGAAGGTGGGAATATCCTTGTAACTACATAAACTTAGAATACTCTTCCCTGAAAACGCTACTCTTGATTTAAACAGAGAGATAAGAACCGGTTATAACCACGCGACGTGCATTTGACACTGTTATATAGTACGTTGTAGTCGGACGCTGTATTACTGACGTTAATTTACTCGTCTAGCACTAAGTACTTGTTGTATACTAAGCGTCTTATAATCCGCCCGTGTCCGAGAGAAGTTTCAGAAGATAAGAAAGAGAAAATGGGCTTCCTAGCAATGATGTTCAACTATAACTCTAAAGAATGCTAGTCGCATATGTTGCAATACACCACGTGGGTAAGTGGAGACCGTTTCTCTATGGCTCTCTGTCCCGCATCATCTCTTAGGCCGTCTCGCATCGGCAGATATACCGCGCGATCGGCAAAATCCGGACGACCGCCCGGCAGCCCCGTCAGCCGCGCCAACAATAGCATCTCTAACTCCTACGCGCTGCCAGCAGCAAAGACCGAAGCGAGAATAGTTCACGACTGGTCGATGCACTAATATAGTTTTGACCTAGCTCGGCTTGTATTCTTGTCGTGTGGTCGTAGTAATTGTCCATGCAATAATAGAGAAAAGGACACAACACAGATACATAGTATCGCTATTTGAAGTTGCGGCACGACAGCCTAGCATGCTATACCTAGATAGAGATGACTAATTGCGCCTCAACGACGAGAGATCTTTACCAAAATAATATATATTACTTATCTTGTAATGTAGCGGCATCCAGCAGTGCATCGAGCAAGCCGGTACAGCTACAATGAATTAAATAACTCTGCTAGTAATGTTCTAGACATCACTCACCGCTTCCTTAATGCCTAGAAGGCCAACTACCAATATTAATGGTTCAATTACCGAGCACTCGGTCTTACATATAGTAAAGGATACGGTGTACTCTGTCCGCACACAAGATACATACTTAGCGCATAAGTGGTATTCTAATATATTAGACGCAAACAGCAGTACAATTTCTACCCTTTATTCGCTCATGAACTCGCAGCACCATAGACCCGATAGCAATATATATAGAGCTTCAATACTACTAATTTCTCGGTATATGTTGTTCTTAGTGAAGAAATAGTAGATTCAGACTTTTAGATCGGCTCGTGTCGTCCTGGCTGAAGGCTTTTACTGGTCTCTGTAGATATGTATTGATAGAATCCCTTCTTGCGTAATCTCTTATTTTGACAGCGTTAATCTGTTCGAATTGTAACTGACCAACTTACTACCAACTACGGCTAAACATATAATTCTATCAATCACTCAGCCGCTCGATGCAAAATCCTCACCCCTACCAAAAGTATCAATCTATTCTATGTATATATTTATATTCTCAAAAATTGTCTTTCACACATTCTACATCACGCCCGTGATTTTCTATAATAGATTATTCATCAAAGTGCTAACACGTCGTTAGAGCTCCATGATATCTAAATTATCAAGTATGTTCAATAAAACAAACCGATCCATATTCGCTGCGATTCTATTAAACTTGTATCGCTCGCTGCGAATAGACGCAGAGTGCAGGCAGCATAGGTAGGGTCTCTCGTTTAATATCCCGGCGTGCTTATACTGGACATACTTATAATTCATTGTCCAGTCAATTGAGCGGGATTATACCGTAAGGAGTCTTAGTACGCTTGGAGCCTTGAGCATACATTAAATATACGCAGTCACCCAGCGGACACGTAATCAACATCGGCTCAGTTATTCTGCCTCCTAAATAACTCGTTCAGGCGCGTTTTTTTCATTTTAACGGTAATACACCCGTGCGCACACGCAGACTGAGACAATTTGCGGAGGGAGCTATATTTCTTTTCTGCTTCAGGATGAGCAGAATCGCATGCTTCGACAGCTTATTATATCTGTCATTTCTTACATTATTTATAATGGTCACTTACGGTGCAGGCTTATGCACGAAAATATCTTTTTTGGAACGCTCTTTTATCATATAAACTCACCTAGCGACCAAGCTAAGCACATTAAGTGCATATATGCTGAGCATCAAATTTTCGTCGTATTTTTTGTGCATTCAGGTGACTGCTATGACGATAA
The DNA here is from genome assembly GCF_000475195.1 of Diaphorina citri. Classification (NCBI taxonomy): domain Eukaryota; kingdom Metazoa; phylum Arthropoda; class Insecta; order Hemiptera; family Psyllidae; genus Diaphorina; species Diaphorina citri. The sequence goes on along the minus strand of NW_007379162.1, from coordinate 68,238 downwards.
TTAGACTCGCGAAGAGAGCCTAGCTAGTATATTATCAAAGACGCGTTTTCTTGATATAGAGGACACATTAACAAGAAGGTGTGGGTAGCGGAGCACGTTTATGAATTTTCAATTAGCTTGTCGAGGCGTTGCACACCCCTTACCT
>NW_007379162.1:61613-67739 GCF_000475195.1 Diaphorina citri | reverse complement strand
ACCAACTTTTAAAATTATCACCTTATCAAAATCATTTTTCATATTTTTATTTTATTTATTTATTTTATTATTATTTTTCTTTTTTTTTCAACTATAAAATTATGAAAAAAGTAACTATGGCTATCCATAAAATATTTTTAAGATAAAATTATGTAAAAAAAAAGACATTCAACTATAAAATTATGAAAAAAGTAACTATGGCTATCCATAAAATATTTTTAAGATAAAATTATGTAAAAAAAAAGACAACAGTGGGATTCGAACCCCCACCCCACCCGCTCATCAGTTAGTCAGAGATCACACTCCTTACCACTCGGACACGCCGACTTCTATCTCTACGAAGCACAAAACTTCCTTATTAATCAACTCGAGCGATAATTTAAAATTTTTCCCCTAAAAATCACTCTTTTATCAAATTTAAGAAGAAAAATTAAGCAATGTTAAAAATGCTGGAGAATTCTGGAAAGCAATTAAAACATACAGACCACAAACAAATAACAGAGAAAATCCCATAAAAAAATCTGAATGGCAGAGATCATATGAATCTTTCTGTAATGATACTTTAGTACAAGAAACATTATTATATGGGGTAGGTCACCCAACACTGGATGAACACTTTACAGAATCTGAAATTAATGAAGTATTGAATAAAATTAAAAACAAGAAAACTCCTGGACCGGACTTAATACCTAATGAATTTTATAAAAACATGGGAAAAATAGATTATTTACAAAACCTATTCAATAGGATATTGGATTATGAACATATTCCAATATCATGGAGCCAAAGTAAAATAACATGTATTTACAAAAAAGGTGAAAAAAATGACCCAAATAACTATAGAGGAATAGCTCTTCTAAACACCCTAACAAAAATTTTCACTCAGTTGTTGAATAACAGAATAATGAATTGGGCGGAGAAGGAATCAATTATCCCAGAACAACAAGCAGGCTTCAGAAAAGGAAGAGGTTTAAGAAAGGAGGAGTCCCTAGAACACATCCTACTTGAATGCCCACATTACGAGCAACTCAGGAAAAAATATCTTGAAAAACTTACACACAGAGTCTCAAGTATAACAATGGAACAAATACTAAAAGTTTGCACAGAACCCCACCTGAATGATTTGTATGCCTTTGTTAAAGCCATACTAAAGAGAAGAAAGTTCTTAAGAAATGAATAGGTAATAAAGTGAAAAACTCAACTTACCATTATAAAGCTGTAGAAGTAGGTGATAGGTACATTAATTTGTTCATTTCAAACTTTTTAGGTAGGTAACAATAATTATTTTAGAGAACAGCACTTCACATTCCTATAGTAGACTAGTAGAACTGTTTAATGTGTCTTTTTTTTAAATTATTTAAGTTTAAAGGAGCTTTTATTTCAGATGGATTTACTTAAATTCCATTATCTATTAGTAATTTTCTTATTATGTTTATTTCATAAATTTATTTTAAAAGGGGCACGACTTCGATTGTCATTAGCCCCATTATGTTTATATCCAACTACTAACTACTGAAAATTTGAATTTTTCGCTCTCGGTTTTGTTTACTTTTGTCAAATCATAACGTGCATAGCATATGGATACGTTATGATCAAATATCATAACTTTAGATACGTTAGGATCAAGGATTTTACAAATGGTATTACTTTCTATTATATTTGTTACTTATTTAATTTTACACTTTTACTATAATTTTCTTACTAAAATAAGCCAACCTTTTGTAAAAAAATGTTTACATTTATTACAAATAAATACATATCTTATCTTATCTTATCTTAAACATCATTGGGTAAGTTTTGGTAAGTTCCGAACATTTCCGAGTGAAAAATACCGTAATAACATCATTGGGTAAGTTTTGCTAAGTTCTGATCTTTTCCAAGTGAAATACATCATAGTAGGTAGCATAATTGGTTAGCTATGTTATACTTTGTTACCTATGTTATACTTTCAGTGTTAGAACTGCGGCATTCCGCGGGTAATACTTGTAAATCCCGCAAAGTCCCACGCGGAATTGGTCACATCCCGCGTGAGATCCCGCGGGATTCAAAAGCCTGCGGGATTGCTATCCCTACACACGTAGCACTGGTCAAAGAGGAAGCAAAAAAAAAGTATTACGAGGAGTTAAAAGAAAAATTAAGCAATGTTAAAAATGCTGGAGAATTCTGGAAAGCAATTAAAACATACAGACCACAAACAAATAACAGAGAAAATCCCATAAAAAAATCTGAATGGCAGAGATCATATGAATCTTTCTATAATGATACTTTAGTACAAGAAACATTATTATATGGGGTAGGTTTTTGTTGATAGACCCGTTTTTGTCCTCTTTTCACGAGAAAATGGCTCGACCGATTTTGATGATTTTTTTTTATTGTTAGGAAGAGTACTCGAGGTGACATAGGCTACTTAAAATCACATTTCATTTCATTCTGATTCAAAATGGCGGCGGTTCAAAGTTATGCCTATTATGCTGCTTTGTGGGACATGTCAGGGAGCGCGTAGCGCGACTGTGTATGTCTATGTGTGTAGTGGATGTGTGTGGTGGGTGGATGTGTGTGTGTGTGGTGGGTGTGTGTGTGATGGGTGTGTGTGATGATTGTGTGTGTGATGGGTGTGTGTGTGATGTGTGGTGGTGGGTGTGTGATGGGTGTGGTGTGATGGGGTGTGTGTGATGGGTGTGGTGTGTGTGGGGGGGGGGTTGTGTTTGTGTGTGGTGGTGGTCCCGTACAAAGGACGGGTCAACCACTAGTATCTATCTATATAAATAAAATTGTAGATTTGTCTGTACATTGCTTAGAATCGTGAAATGTTTAGCTATTCTTACTCCTTATGCATCAACGATTCCAAAAATCACATTAGAAAAATTTCTGTGTGTGTGTGTGTGTGTGTGTGTGTATGTCTGTCTGTTACGCTAAATAGACCTTTGGTTGTCCTCTTTTCACGAGAAAACAGCTCGACCGATTTTGATGAAATTTTTTGTGGTTGTTAAGAAGAATACTCGGGGTGACATTGATATATAGTCCTTCTATGGGGACAGACAGACAGACACCGAAGCGAATACAATAGTCCGTCCACTATACTATAGGTACCTTTTGTTATTAGTAATAATAAAGGAAGGACGGACTAAAAATCGGAAACAAAGAATGGTAAGAGCTAGAGAGTTGAAATTTGGTATGTAGCCGTCAAATGTGACAAGGATGCGACAGGAAACGTTTGGTTGAGATGGTTGCTGCGCTTGGCGATATTTTGACCGCTTTTGGACAGATTTCGACCGTTTTTTTGGCGGTTTTCAGCTATAGCGACAAAACGGTTAGAGATATTGTAAAAGTTAGAGTAAAAGAACACTCAAATAAGCATCATTCAATAGGATAAGTAAAGTCGTGTGATGTTCACACCAATTTTTTATTACTATCGTAATAATAAAGGAAGGACGGGCTAAAAACCGCGAACTCGGTACCAACTTTGTAATTTCAAATAACCCCTATTAGCTAAATCCCCTTTAGGGGTGAGCTACTCATTTCTAACGAAAGTCACAACATTGGGTTGGGGTTGTGTTTTTTGGGTCACTAGGAAGCTATTCGCCATGAAAACTCATTTTGATCTATATAAATAAAATTGTAGATTTGTCTGTACATTGCTTAGAATCGTGAAATTTTTAGTTATTCTTACTCCTTATGCATCCACGATTCCAAAAATCACATTAAAAAAATTCTGTCTGTCTGTCTGCATGTATGTGTGTGTGTGTGTGTGTGTGTGTGTGTGTGTATGTCTGTCTGTTACGCTAAATAGACCTTTGGTTGTCCTCTTTTCACGAGAAAACGGCTCGACCGATTTTGATGAAATTTTTTGTGGTTGTTAAGAAAAGTACTCCGGGTGACATAGGCTACTTGAAATTTTCAAATTCCATCCTGATTCAAAATGGCGGCGGTTCAAAAACGCGAAGAAAATGGCCTAATAAACCCGTTTTTGTCCTCTTTTCACGCGGGTTCAAAAACGTGAAGAAAATGGCCTAATAGACCCGTTTTTGTCCTCTTTTCACGAGAAAACGGCTCGACCGATTTTGATGAATTTTTTTTTTTTTTTTTGGTTATCAAGAAGAGTACTCGGGGTGACATAGGCTACTTAAAATTATTATATTTCATCCTGATTCAAAATGGCGGCGGTTCAAAGTTATGCCTATTATGCTGCTCTGTGGGACATGTCACAGGGAGCGCGTATCGCGACCGTGTGTGTGTATGTGTGTGGTGGGATGTGTGTGTGTGTGATGGGTGTGGTGGGTGGGTGTGTGGTGTGTGGTTGGTGTGCGATGGGTGTGGTGTGTGTGGTGGGATGTGTGTGATGGGTGTGGTGTGTGTGTGGGGGTATGTTTGTGTGTGTGTGGTGGTCCCGTACAAAGGACGGGTCAACCACTAGTTAGAAAAATTTCTGTCTGTATGTATGTGTGTGTGTGTGTGTGTGTGTGTGTGTGTGTGTGTGTGTGTGTGTGTGTGTGTGTGTGATGAAGTACAAATCACCAATCGATATTTCCATTTTTAGTGCTTCCCCTATTGGCAGAAGAACATGGAAATACAGAAAATTGAATAGGATATAACTCCGGTCCTGGTTGTCGGATCGAGCTCAATCTTTTATTTAACAGCTTTGATACGATGTATCACAAGTAGGGGGTTCTTATTTAAGATTTCAAACTTGGGCTTCCTGGGGCCGATCCAAACCAAATTTGGCGACTACTTCAAAAAATGGTATTTGAAAAGATAAAACACAACTCTAAATTTCAGCTTCTCACTTTTAGCCGTTCAAAAAATATTCAGGGGTCCATGGACTTTATAAACGCTCTGTATAGTCCGGTGGGCATATAACTGGGTTAGTATCCAAGCAGGAGAAAATGAGCAGCACAAGGAAAATGAAAATATGTTTTCCCGGCACCAGCCAGAAGGATTCCTTTAGGAAAAAGTAAGATTTCATAATCGAGGACTGACTATGACTATGCATACGGCCCTAGAAGTTTGGTTTCTCTAAAAAAATGTATAATACCTGTCGGAGTCCATGATACATGCATAACCAAAATAGAAGTAGAGTGGAAATGAAAGTGATCTGGAATAATGCATCCAACATGCCAGGTACCCATGAATTCCATAGAAATATCAATGGAAACGTTGGATCTGCAACAGAAATATCAATAAAAAATCATGGAATTTTATCCTCTGCTTACGGCGTGGCGTTAACCTCGCCTAGTGGTTACCTTTCCCTCAAGAGTCTATTATTATTGCTTTCTAATTTCTATTAGGTACAAATACATAAGTATAGCGAAGTTATACAAGTTACTCGCACTTCGTGCTCGGGAGGCCTCCACCCCCCGGGGGCTTCGCGTGTTCGCTACGTGGGGTTGCGTATACGGTCGTGCTGCGCGCTCCCGGGGGCTTCGCGGGGTTGTGCATGGGGTCGCGCTGCGCGCTCCCAGGACTTCGCAGGGTTGTGCATGTGGTCGCGCTTCGCGCTCCCTTCTTTACGGTCGCGCTGCGCGCTCCCGGGGCTTCGCGGGATGTGCATGAGGTCGCGCTTCGCGCTCCCTTGGCTTCGCCCCTGAAAACTACCTTCGCGGGGTTATGTATGGGGTCGCGCTTCGCGCTCCTTTGTTTACGGTCGCGCTGCGCGCTCCCGGGGCTTCGCGGGGTGTGTATGAGGTCGCGCTTCGCGCTCCCTTGGCTTCGCCCCTGAAAACTAATATCGTCCCTGAGTCTTGTCTCGAAGAAATGAAAACTTGGGGGTCGCGCTTCGCGCTCCTTCGTTTACGGTCGCGCTGCGCGCTCCCGGGGCTTCGCGGGGTTGTGCATGGGGTCGCGCTTCGCGCTCCCTTGTGGTCGCTTCGCGACTCCTCTTGTTTACGTCGCGCTGCGCGCTCCCGGGGGCTTCGCGGGGTTATGCATAGGGTCGAGCATGGGGTCGCGCTTCGCGCTCCCTTGTTTACGGTCGCGCTGCGCGCTCCCGGGGGCTTCGCGGGGTTGTGCAGGGGGGTCGCGCTGCGCGCTCCCGGGGGCTTCGCGGGGTAAGCATGGGGTCGCGCTTCGCGCTCCCAGGGCTTCGCGGGGTGTGCATGAGGTCGCGCTTCGCGCTCCCTTGGCTTCGCC
>NW_007379162.1:53407-61603 GCF_000475195.1 Diaphorina citri | reverse complement strand
TCTCCCTCGTTTACGGTCGCGCTGCGCGCTCCCGGGGCTTCGCGGGGTTGTGCATGTGGTCGCGCTTCGCGCTCCCTGGTTTACGGTCGCGCTGCGCGCTCCCGGGGCTTCGCGGGGTGTCCATGAGGTCGCGCTTCGCGCTCCCTTGGCTTCGCCCCTGAGAGTGAGTGAGTGAGTGAGTGAGTGAGTGAGTGAGTGAGTGAGTGAGTGAGTGAGTGAGTGAGTGAGTGAGTGAGTGAGTGAGGGAGTGAGTGAGTGAGTGAGTGAGTGAGTGAGTGAGTGAGTGAGTGAGTGAGTGAGTGAGTGAGTGAGTGAGTGAGTGAGTAAGTAAGTAAGTGAGTAAGTAAGTATGTAAGTGTGTAAGTAAGTAAGTAAGTAAGGAAAGTAAGTAAGGTAGGTAAGTAAGTAAGTAAGTAAGTAAGTAAGTAAGTAAGTGATCGTGTAGTTCTCAGTTCACTAATACTAACAGTGTTCTCTTTCTCTGTTTCAGGTATGTGTTGATTCCAATGTAGACAGGAATGAGAACGAAACGGGCCCCCCATGTTGGGCAGGTCAGTACAAAAGTCTTTAATCTTAAAATCATGCCAGCCAAAGCAAGAAGCCCCTTTGGCCTTTGAATACTCGGGGTGACATTGATATATAGTCCTTCTATGGGGACAGACAGACAGACAGACACCGAAGCGAATACAATAGTCCGTCCACTATACTATAGGTACCTTTTGTTATTAGTAATAATAAAGGAAGGACCCGAAGCGAATACAATAGTCCGTCCACTATACTATAGGTACCTTTTGTTATTAGTAATAATAAAGGAAGGACGGACTAAAAATCGGAAACAAAGAGAACCTCCGCTGTCCTATATACAGAGTGTTTATAAAGTCCGGGGACCCCTGAATATTTTTTGAACGGCTAAAGATGAGAAGCTGATTTTAGGGTAGAGTTTTATCTTTTCAAATACCATTTTTAGTCCGTCCTTCCTTTATTATTACAATAGTAATACAAAAGTTATAAGGGACGGACTATTGTATTCGCTTCGGTGTCTGTCAGTCGGTCGGTCTGTCCCCATAGAAGGACTTACCCAAACCTGGTCGACCTATATATCAAATTAAAGGTCTTTTAAAGGAACACGGTGCAAATTTTGTCCAGAAAACCATAAAGCCAAAAAAACAAAAAAAAACTGGTTTTTGGGGGATTTTTTTTCACATTTTCTCACACAAATGAGCTCTGATCTCGAAATTTGTCGTGACGACCTATGAACTCAAAGCGAGAAAGTTTTAGATAACACTTCAGTCGATCATTTAAGACCGGTTTTAGCGTCACCTATGTTAAGCTACGCCGAGCAAGGCCAATAAATGGGATGGGTGACTTAAAGTTAATTGAATATGTGGGATTTTTTTTTTTCACATTTTCTCACACAAATGAGCTCTAATCTTGAAATTTGTCGCGACGACCTATGAACTCAAAGCGAGAACACATTTTCTCACACAAATGAGCTCTAATCTTGAAATTTGTCGCGACGACCTATGAACTCAAAGCGAGAAAGTTTTAGAAAACACTTCAGTCTTTAATTTAAGACCAGTTTTAGCGGTACCTATGTTAAGCTACGCTGAGGAAGGCCAATAAATGGATGGGTGACTTAAACATCATATTGGGAATAAAGGGAGAATGGGCTCTAGTCTTGATTTTAAATCATTACATGAAAGTAAAATCAAAAAATCAAATCAAGAATAATAATAAACTGAATATTAAACAAATTAGGTAGGTACATAGGTACTGATTTTCTCTAATCACAATCTTATGGTAATATTTGAAATTTCCCAGACTTGAAAGAGTTGATAATGTTGATATAGGTACTTCATTTCCTTGTATACCGTTTGATAAACTGCTTGTTTGAGTTGTTCTAAATATTTCGTTCGGAGCCAGGATCGGTCCCAGAGGGCCCAACTTCAAAATCTTAAATAAGAATCCCCTACTTGTGATACAGCATATCAAAGGCCTTAAATAACTTAGTACTTTGGTAAAAGATTGAGCTAGATCCGACAACCAGGACCGGAGTTATGGCCTATTTATTCATATCGATTGGTGATTTGTGCTTCAAATAGGTCCCTCTAATGGGTCATATTGAAATTCAGACCCAAAAATTTAATTTAGACTTCCGGCCCCGATGGCCTCCGGGGGTGAAAATGGATGTTTCGAAATTTTATTTTTGGGACCGAATTTCAATATGAATCATTAGTGGGACCTATATGAAGTACAAATCACCAATCGATATTTCCATTTTTAGTGCTTCCCCTACGAAATAAAGGGAGATCGGGCTCTAGTCTTGATTTTAAATCATTACATGAAAGTAAAATCAAAAAATCAAATCCTTTCAAGTCTCTACCCAAGTAACCGAATTATCCCAACCCCATTAGAATCCGGATTGCACAACCCCAAATAAATCCTAGGATCGAAAAAGTCGGATTCTACCCAACTTCTAGGAGGGTTATAAAATCCTGTAAAGGTAAAACGGATTCTAAGTGGGTAGAAACCGGATTGCAGTATCCTAGGATTCACCAAACTGGTTTCTACCCGCCTCGAAAAATCCCAGCATTAAATCTGTGCACATTGCGCTCCCAACTCCCAAGTATTAACTTTGTGAGATGGGAGAGTAAGAAATGATCAACTTCTCTTCTCATTTTTACTTTCCTTATCCTATAGGTCAAATTTTCGATGGTCAGTTTTTCGTGTCAAAACACGTTTTGAGGTCCCTAGAGCCTAAATCCAAAGTTTCAGCCATTGGTCCGTGTGTGTGTGTGTGTATCTGTGTGTGTGTGTGTGTGTGTGTGTGTGTGTGTGTGTCTTACAAAGGACAGGTATCGCCACTATTTACATTGGTACTTACTATTATAGAACAGCAACATGGGGAGTAGTATAGACATCCACTTCTGTTCAAATGACCAGTCTTGTACACTATACTTCCTCAAGGTATGAGTAAACCAACACTAAAATACAAACAATAATATTGTAGTAGGTAGTTCATATTGTATGGGATTCAAAAACTAATCAGCAAGTTCCCTTTGGGTGATTCTCTGAAACTAGAGCAAAAACATGTCAAAATATCAAGCGTGCCGGAAGGCGCGCGAACGTCAAGAGTTCGAAGCGCCGCCCGGCCTATATTAACACGAAACAGAATTTCATCGTTTTTCGGCATTTTCATGGGAACGGTTTGGAATTTCGGGAGTTTCCGATTTTTCCCAGTATGTACAAAAAATAAGGAATCCAATGGTGAAAACCGCATCTCCCTAGCTTATCTAGAAGTGGGTTAGAATTAGTATGAGTGAGTGAGTGAGTGAGTGAGCCAGTCAGTCAGTCAGTCAGTTACACAAGGGGCTGTATATATTTAGGACTCGCACTTCGTGCTCGGGAGGGGGGCGGGCTTCGCGTGTTCGCTACGCGGGGTTGCGTATACGGTCGCGCTGCGCGCTCCCGGGGGCTTCGCGGGGTTGTGCATTCAACTTTTCCACCACCTCTGTACCTATAGTCAACGACTAGTGGTTGACCCGTCTTTTGTAAGGGACCATCACACACCCACCACCACACACCACATCCACCACACAAACACACATACACCACATACCAATACCACACCCATCACACACATCCCACCACACACACACCACACACACACACACACACACACACACACCCATAACACACCAACCACACACAAATCACACCCACCACACACACATCACACACACACATACACACACACGGTCGCGATACGCGCTCCCTGACATGTCCCACAGAGCAGCATAATAGGTATAAATTTGAACCACCACCTCAGTGGCGCAGTTGTTAACGCGTTGGACTTTGGATCTGGAGGTTGGTGGTTCGAGTCCAAGTCATGTCATGAAATTTATCTAGGTCACACACACACATACACACACACGGTCGCGATACGCGCTCCCTGACATGTCCCACAGAGCAGCATAATAGGTATAAATTTGAACCGCCGCCATTTTGAATCAGGATGAAATGTGATAATTTTAAGTAGCCTATGTTACCCCGAGTACTTTTCTTAACAACCACAAAAAAATTCATCAAAATCGGTTGAGCCGTTTTCTCGTGAAAAGAGGACAACCAAAAGTCTATTTAGCGTAACAGACAGACAGAAATTTTTCTAATGTGATTTTTGGAATCGTGAATGCATAAGGAGTAAGAATAACTAAAAATTTCACGATTCTAAGCAATGTACAGAAAAATCTACAATTTTATTTACATAGATAAAGGAAGGACGGACTAAAAATGGCCACCTACCGTCACAACAAATGTTCCGAAGAGGAAAATAAACCGAAACCAAATTTCAATCTGAGTAAATGCTGGGTTGTAATACTTGAACTGAAACAAAAATGGAAACAGACAGCATCATATCAGTAACTTCAACCCCCAAAGAAGACAAAAGACCCCAAAAAATTCAAGTCCAAGTCGTTCCCCCCAAAAGAAATCAAGTGCCCCTCAGTCGGTCGGTCTGTCCCCATAGAAGGACTTATCCAAACCTGGTCGACCTATATATCAAATTAAAGGTCTTTTTACCAGGAACACGAAAATGGTGGTGCAAATTTTGTCCAGAAAACCATAAAGCCAAAAAACAAAAAAAAAAAAACTGTTTTTTGGGGGATTTTTTGTTGTACTTTCAAGCATCTTGTTTCTTTCCTAGTTTTAGTAACCCTCAATACCTACTCTGGCTCTTCTTTTCTACCTCTTCAGCTTTTACTTCACCTTCTCTCCCTTCTTCCACTTCCATCTTGTATATTTTTTTTTCTTTCTTTGTTCCTTTCCGTTGATCGCATTCCTACAGTCCTCCAATTGGTTCCTATGTACAACATTTGCATTTGAGTTATGTTAGGCTGTGATTTTACCTCTCTTACTTGTTTTACTGTGTGTCGCCCATCACAAGTTCCTATGAAAACAACATGTGTCATACAGTAATCATTTATTGTAAGAAATAAAAACCTGTGATATCTTATTATTTTGTTTGGACAAAAATAGGTATTCTTTAACCACGATCGAATAAACTACGGGCTAAAAAATTCCCGGAGGAACGGACCCAGCTTGTTATTACTATTGTAATAAAGGAAGGACGGACTAAAAAACGTCAATGTCGGACCTCCCTTATTATTATTATTATTATTATTTTACACTTTATAAGGATTTTACAATATTTACAAACAGGTACACAAAACAAAACCCAAAATAAATCAAGTGCCCACAAAAAATAGACAAAACTCCATCCCACCCCAAAAAAGTTTAGAAATCTATTTTGTACCCCGCCTTTTATTCACTTCATAATTTGTGTGCTCCTCCTTCACGTAGTACCTACCTTTCTTTACCCTCATTGCACTCCTCTTTCCTCTAATCTCACTTCTGCTTCACTGCATTGTGTAATGATCAAGATTTGCAGCCAGCTTAGATTTTTATATTTGTAACTTCGAAAGCTCAGTTCTCCAAATAAAATATCTTCATGTCAGTTTCAAATAAAACTCGTTTTTCATATGTGTAAGATAGAATAACTTGGCGACGAGGATGGGAAGGATGTTTGTTTTCCAGGAAAACCACAAGAAGAAAAGTGGGAAGATCTCAAGGTAAAGCTTCAGAATTACTTTTCACCTAAGCCTTATTTCCTCACTGAAAGGATTAAGTTTGAAGAACGTAAGCAGCAATCAGGGGAATCAGTTCAAGAATACGCAAAAACGATTAAAAATATTCCTTCAAACTGTAGATTTGGTACCTAATGATTTGAACGAACGGCTAAGAGATAGATTATTAAGTGGTGTTTTGAACAAGGATATAAAACAAAAATGTAGAATGAAAAAAAAAAAAGAAAAATGATTTATATTTTTCTAAATTTAAGAAAAATTGCAAATCAAAATATGTTGAAAATGGTATATTATGCGTTTGTTCAAAGTGTACTTGAATATGGAATTGTAGGGTGGGGTAATGCCTTTAATACAAGAAAAATGATTTATATTTTTCTAAATGTAAGAAAAATTGCAAATCAAAATATGTTGAAAATGGTATTTTATGCGTTTGTTCAAAGTGTACTTGAATATGGAATTGTAGGGTAGGGTAATGCCTTTAATACATCCATGTTACCATTGAAAAGAACTCAAAACATAATAATTAGAATAATTCTTAAAAAAGATCGATTGTATTCTACTAAATTATTATATACAGAATTTGATGTATTTAACATTGAAGAATTATACATATACTAGCTGAATTCCGTCGCTTCGCTCCGGAATCCCGCTAGTTCATCCCGAGGCATGGCCAAACTTGTGGAAAAGGCATGGCCGAACTTGTAGTTATCAAACTAAAAACATAAACGAAACTCAAATATTAGGCGAGCCCTGTGTATTTCTTATGGGGGGACTAAAAAACGTCAATATCTCGGGAACGGTTTGGAATTTCGGGGGTTATTTTTTCCAGTACCTACAAAAAATAAGGAATCCAATGGTGAAAACCGCATCTTCCTAGCTCATCTAGAAGTGGGTTAGAATTAGTATGAGTGAGTGAGTGAGTGAGTCAGTCAGTTACACAAGGGGCTGTATATATTTAGGATACTACCTTGTAATGAGATTAAAGTATTGCAATGGGCTCAAATTTCGAAGGTTAGTAGTAACTTGGGCACGGTTGGTCCAGTGGTAACGCGCTTGCTTGCCATGCAGAAGGTCCCGGGTTCGAATCCCACCATCGACAAAAATTTGTACTATGGTTTTCTGGACAAAATTTGCACCACCATTTTCGTGTTCCTGGTAAAAAGACCTTTAATTTGTTTGTACTTGGTTTTCGATTGCAAATATTTCAACGGGTTACTTTCTGTCCTTGGGCTCCTAAGGACCCAGCACCTAAATGGGAAGTATTGTGTCTCTTCTCGCCCATCTGATGAGAGGTATACTACGGGATGGGCATGCTAGGAAAAAAAAGAGAAGAAGATAAGGTAACGTTCGATTTTGTATTACAATGTGCTATTCAGTTAGAACAAACGGAAAAAGATTTGAGAGAAGAAACAAATGTTCAAGATGTCAATAAACTGCAAGAGCAGCGATTCTTCAAATCCAGACCCCATCATATTGGACCTTATTAGAAACACTTATTAGTGGATATTAGAAACACTCTTTCCACTGACAGATTTAAAGTGCTTGTTGAGTTTTTCTTATAATGTCCACTAAGTGAACAAGCTGGGTCCGTCCCTCCGGGAATTTTTTAGCCCGTAGTTTATTCGATCGTGGTTAAAGAATACCTATGTACCTACCTAATTTGTTTAACATTCAGTTTATTATCATTCTTGATTTGATTTTTTGATTTTACTTTCATGTAATGATTTAAAATCAAGACTAGAGCCCGTTCTCCCTTTATTCCCAATATAAGGTTTAAGTCACCCATCCATTTATTGGCCTTGCTCGGCGTAGCTTAACATAGGTAACGCTAAAACCGGTCTTAAATGATCGACTGAAGTGTTATCCAAAACTTTCTCGCTTTGAGTTCATAGGTCGTCGCGACAAATTTCAAGATCAGAGACTACGCACTACAAAAAGTTGCTTGTCTACGCTTCTAATGTACAACGGGTCTAAAGGAATGAAAATGGAAATTCTCCTGAAATTTTAGCTCTTGACTATACGTTAACCATGTTATGTTTTATGTAAACTATGTATTTATGTCAATGTAATGTTCTATGTACTTTCTATGTATGTTCTATGTATACGTTCTATGTATGCAGGGGACATGGCGTGAACTAATTAACTTGCCGGAAAATTTATCAAATCACGGGAAAAACGTTTTGCCTAACTAAATTTTATTCGGGATAGGGGAGCGGTACCACGTGTGTGACACTAATCCTAATGTAGGCCCCACATTTTAAAGAATTTCCTAGTTAAAATTCTACAATAGACAGGACGAAATTACGCAGACGTTCACCAGTGAAGGGTTAAATAGATTGGAAGATGTGTTATCTCTGGCCGGGTGGGTATCACACTGCATTCGTACGCCGGAGGTTCCAGGTTTGATTCCTGGTGGGGTCGAAGTTTTTTTTTTTTTTTTGCTCTGTGCTCGGGGAGCACTCAGCCTCGTGAGGCGTTACCAGTGGTTACATATTGAATTAATGAGAAATACCTAATAGTAAAGGAGGCACTTAGTAATGCTGTGATACCCACT
>NW_007379162.1:25167-52929 GCF_000475195.1 Diaphorina citri | reverse complement strand
TTTACATATTGGTTTTTGTCTGTTATTTGTTCGCACAGTAACTCTTCTGAACGAATCATTCTATTGGTCACAGACAGACGGGACAACTGCCTTTATTATCCTCGTATCGGCTTCTAGTGGAATCCCGTTAGGATCGACTCTGCTGATGCCGCCTCGTCTTTAGCGTTAGGAATGCAAACCATCGTAGTTGATCAATCCTGGAGTGGTGCGGCGGTGTGGACTTTGATCAGCTACTGATCCGCATAGTCGCTGAAGTAACATACTACCGAAGGGTCGGTGATGAGTTAATAAGTTTGGATAATGAAACTATTCGTGTAGGTTAAATCACTTGGTGAGCAAATCAATCATTCCTTGGTTCTGGTCCCATCCATCGTTGTTGCGTTGTTTGTTGCACTGAACAGTGGTGGATGCTATGGCTAGTTCTTAACCTTGATAGTCGTTAGCTCACCTTGACGGAACTAACCTACTTTCTTATGGGTTAATGTCTGGGTCAGCTCTACCACCCAACTTTAACCCTTAACAAAGCTCTATTATTAGTCATTTTAGGTCATCTTCCTCATTTAAAACCCTATGCTCGTCGATTGTTATTGAACTTGCGCCCTCCTGTTTTACGAGGCGAACGTCTAACCAGTACGCCACCGAGATCATTGCCTTCTCTTCGAGTGAAGTCCGTTCATTTGATTCGTATCCGGAAATGTCACCAACTTAAGGATTCCGAAATCTCCCGTGCTTTGCCACATGAATTGTTTTCTCGTTTGCAAGTGCCAGGTTCTCCGGAGTGCATGAAATTTACAGTTCTTCTCTTCCACCACTGGACAAGTCCTGGCATGAGGATGTACTCAACTGCTATGATCATTCATAGCATGCCGTGTGTCCCAATATCCAAAATAAAACACTGAGACTAGGTCAGATTTGCTTAGAAACTCGGGAGATTTCTGGAAAACGATTGGAAATTTTAGACCAAAAAAGGAAGCAAAATGTAATCAGATATCCATTGCTACATGGTACGAATACCTAAAGAAATTATTTCCCCCACCCCAGCAGCTCTCAAACTGGTTCCACTATGATGCAAGGCGAGAACCTATGGACAGTGATTTTTGTCTAGGGGAAATAAAACATACAATCTCCTACCTTAAAAACAATAAGAGTTCCGGTCCCGATAATATTCTTAATGAATACATCAAGTCTCTGGGTGAAAATTGGATGAGAAAGCTGTTGGACTTCTTCAACTATATTTTTGACGGTGGCGAGATACCAGCGGATTTAACAAAATCCAATATGTTTATGCTCTACAAGAAGGGGGAGGTTAACCTACCAGATAATTACAGAAGCATTGCGCTCCTCAATAGTGTATTCAAAATATTTACCCACATGATATCTCAACGTATACTCAGCTATGGAGAGGATAATAAACTGTTTATCGAAGCACAGGCGGGATTTCGTCCAGGACGAGGCTGTACGGATAACGTTTTCACTCTAGCCTCTATCATTAACATCCATCTAATCAAACACCGAAAACTTTATGTTGGGTTCGTGGATTTCAAGTCTGCTTTTTCTGAAATAGATCATACCCTCCTATGGCAGAAACTGTACGAATTTGGCATCTCAAGCAAAATCATAAGAGTATTAAATAAGATGTACGAACAGGCAGAGGTGAAAATAGTAAGCGGTCGAAGTCAAGAAGCCACGCCAGCCTGCAGCATCACAAAAGGGGTGCTTCAAGGAGACTCCATCTCTCCCCTTCTTTTCATCATTTTCCTTAATGACATAGAGGAATACTTCAGATCCAAGGGAACGAGAGGCGTTTCTATCAATCATGTTCAAGATATCCTACTCCTCCTGTACGCGGATGATCTTGTGGTATTTGCTTCGGACAAAATGGACTTGCAGAGAAAATTGAACATTCTACAAGAATACTGTCATGTGAACAAGATGACAGTGAACGTCACAAAATCTAAGGTGGTCATTTTCAGGCGAGGTGGCAGAGTAGCAGCGTCAGACAAGTTCCAGTATAACGGAGAGGAAATGGAAGTGGTGAGCGAATACAATTATCTTGGCATTATGTTCTCATCCCATGGTGTTTTTCATAAAGCATCACAACAAGCTTTATCAAAGGGTCGGGTGGCCATGGCGTGTGTAAGGAAAATCCTAGTCAACTCCAAGATGACGTCTTTTGAAAGCCGTGTCAAACTATTCGACTCAATAGTCAAGTCCACACTCCTGTATGGGGCCGAAGTCTGGGGTCTTCGTTATGAAGATACCATTGAAAAATGCCAAACTCAGTTCTTCAAATCTGTATATTGCCTAGCTAGAAATACTCCTAATTATACATTAAGATTAGAGATGGGCAGAGTAAAGTTAGTTTTCTTCATATTAAAACAGATGCTCGACTGGTGGTTTAAACTTTTAACTATGTCATCAGATAGGTACCCGAAACTATGTTACAAGCAACTAATGGAACTAGATCAGAGATCTTGCAATATAACAAAATATAACTGGGCCACATTGCTAAAAAACAGATTAGTTCAACTGGGTATGGGAAATGTTTGGGAGAGACAAAATAGTGGGGTACTCAAAACATGTGGACCTGACATTCTTTCCAATTTTCACTTGGAATTGGTTGCTAAAGACTGGGATAATCTAGAAAGTTCCTCTTACAGCTCTTTATACAAATTGTTAATTCTTCGCCCTCAAAATATTGTAAACTTTACACCCAGCTATTTACTACATAAATGTCCCATAAGTTACCACAGGGTTTTTGCTCAACTCAGATTGAGTAGTAAAGTTATCCGAATTTTGGCAAACAATACGTTTTATCAGTGGGACTCAGAAGAACTTTGTGATATTTATAATTTATCTAAGGCGGAAGATTTATACCATTTCCTGTCCGAATGTCCACAATATCGCTCAGTACGATTTCATTTCCTAACAGCTACTCTGGAAAAGTACGGAAATAATATTTCGTCCTTGTTACAGACTGGAGATGAACGAGAAATTCGTCTTCTCTTCTATTATGTTCAAAACGCACTCAAACTAAGAGCTTTTTTAAGAAATGAGTGAACTAGGTACCTACTCTTTGGATGAAGAACGAAATTTGTTAGATAATAATAGGTGAAATAAGCAATCATGTAGCTTTTAGTTAATGTATTTGGTTTTTTAACAGTGGAGCAGGTACATACATAAAATTAGATAGTCCAATTTAGGAAATGTTTGAAATAGATTTGAAATTTAGGAAATGTATAAAATAGTAATTATCACCATTTTCTTTTGTTTTTAGTCCGTCCTTCCTTTATTATTACTAATAATAAAAGGTATAGTGGACGGACTATTGTATTCGCTTCGGTGTCGTCTGTCTGTCTGTCGGTCTGTCGGTCGGTCGGTCGGTCGGTCTGTCCCCATAGAAGGAGTTATCCAAACCTGGTCGACCTATATATCAAATTAAAGGTCTTTTTACCAGGATCACGAAAATGGTGGTGCAAATTTTGTCCAGAAAACCATAAAGCCAAAAAACCAAAAAAAACTGGTTTTTGGGGGATTTTTTTTCACATTTTCTCACACAAATGAGCTCATCTCGAAATTTGTCGCGACGACCTATGAACTCAAAGCGAGAAAGTTTTAGATAACACTTCAGCCGATCATTTAAGACCGGTTTTAGCGTTACCTATGTTAAGCTACGCCGAGAAAGGCCAATAAATGGATGGGTGACTTAAACATTATATTGGAAACAAAGGGAGAACGGGCTCTAGTCTTGATTTTAAATCAAGAATAAAACATTACATAACTTGTAAGCATGTAAACCCCCCCCCTCCCCCCCTGTATCTTCTGTATAATTTTTGTACTTACAACTAAAGTTGTGTAAATAAAGAAATAATTACATGAAAGTAAAATTAAAAAATCAAATCAAGGAGGAGTGCAATGAGGGGAAAGAAAGGTAGTTACTACGTGAAGGAGGAGCACACAAATTATTAAGTGAATAAATGGCGGGGTACAAAATTGATTTCTAATCTTTTTTTGGGGTGGGATGGAGTTTTGTTTATTTTTTGTGGCACTTGATTTGTTTTGGGAGGAACGACTTGGCGGGGTCTTTTTTATGCCACGAAGTGGTATTTTTTGGGGGGATCTCATAACTTTTTGCAGAAACTTAGCATAATATGACGTATGAGCGTAGCGCAACAAAGTACAAAGGCAATAGGCATATAGTAACATCATTTGGTAAGGTTTGGTGAGTTTTGGTTATTTCTGAGTGAAAAACACCATAGTAATATATTTGGGTAAGTTTTAGTAAGTTCGGGTCGTTTCCGAGTGAAAAATACCATAGGCACATCATTATGTAAGTTTTAGTAAGTTCGGGTCATTCCCGAGTTTAAAATGCCATAGTAACATCATTGGGTAAGTTTTATTAAGTTCCGACCATTTCCGAGTGAAAATGCCGTAATATCATCATTGGTAAGTTTTGGTAAGTTCCGAACATTTCCGAGTGAAAAATACCATAATAACATCATTGGGTCAGTTTTGGTAAGTTCCGATCATTTCCGAGTGAAAAATTAAATAATAACATCATTGGGTAAGTTTAGGTAAGTTCTGATCTTTTCCGAGTGAAATACATCATGATAATGTAGGTACCTACATGAAAATCATTTTTCATATTTTTATTTATTTTTTCAACTATAAACTATAAAATTATGAAAAAAGTAACTATGGCTATTCATAAAATATTTTTAAATGATAAAATTATGTACAAAGAAATGTTCACAGTGGGATTCGAACCCCACCCCACCCGCTCGGCAGTTTGTCAAAGATCACACTCCTTACCACTGTGACACTCCGACTTTTGACTCTACGTAGTACAAAACTTCCTTATTAATTAACTCGAGCGATAATTTAGAATTTTTCCCCTAAAAATCAGTCTTTTATCAAATTTAAGGCTGAAGGGGCCCTTTGGGGGCCTTGAAAATATGGAAAGGCACACCTACCACTCACGAGAAAAAAAATGAGCCATCAACCATCAAAATCGGTCCAGTGGTTTAGGCTGTAGAGCGGTCAACGTCAAAGAAGAAGCGGCAGCAGCAGCAGCAGCAGCAGAAAATGATGAAAAATTTGACGTTTTTCAAAGTCAAATATCTCCGGCTAAACTTAACTGATTATGATGAAATTTTTTTTCAACTTGGTCTATTTTCATGCCCCAACACACACATGCAATCCGTTTTCTTCCATCATTTGTAGTTGTCCCCCTACAACTACCTGAAAACGGCTACTTTCCCTGTCGCGTATAATATCTCTAGTAGCGCCGTCAAACTTTCTTGACTTGGCGGGGCGGAGCGCTACCGCGCTCCTTAATAGGTAGTTAATACATGATATGTATATCAAAGTTTTGACTCACTTGGGAATTGAACCAGGATGTTCCTCTTTCAAAGGCGATTTCAATTTCGGGTCATTCCCGAGTTAAAAATACCGGCTAAACTGAACCGATTTTGATGAATTTTTTTTTTTTTCAACTTGGTCTACTTTCATGCCCCAACACACACACACGCAATCCGTTTTCTTCCATGATTTGTAGTTGTCCTTCTACAACTACCTGAAAACGGCTAATTTCCCTGTCGCGTATAATATCTCTAGTAGGGCGGTCAAACTTTTTGAGTTGGCGGGGCGGAGCGCGGTCCTTAATGACAATGTTAGTTGTTTTGTAATTTTCATTAGCTCGAGATTCTGCCTCAAACCCTGAGGTGAATAGAAAAGCTGTAGCTCGATATTCTGCCTCAAACCCTGAGGTGAATAGAAAAGCTGTAGCTCGATATTCTGCCTCAAACCCTGAGGTGAATAGAAAAGCTGTAGCTCGATATTCTGCCTCAAACCCTGAGGTGAATAGAAAAGCTGTAGCTCGATATTCTGCCTCAAACCCTGAGGTGAATAGAAAAGCTGTAGCTCGATATTCTGCCTCAAACCCTGAGGTGAATAGAAAAGCTGTAGCTCGATATTCTGCCTCAAACCCTGAGGTGAATAGAAAAGCTGTAGCTCGATATTCTGCCTCAAACCCTGAGGTGAATAGAAAAGCTGTAGCTCGATATTCTGCCTCAAACCCTGAGGTGAATAGAAAAGCTGTAGCTCGATATTCTGCCTCAAACCCTGAGGTGAATAGAAAAGCTGTAGCTCGATATTCTGCCTCAAACCCTGAGGTGAATAGAAAAGCTGTAGCTCGATATTCTGCCTCAAACCCTGAGGTGAATAGAAAAGCTGTAGCTCGATATTCTGCCTCAAACCCTGAGGTGAATAGAAAAGCTGTAGCTCGATATTCTGCCTCAAACCCTGAGGTGAATAGAAAAGCTGTAGCTCGATATTCTGCCTCAAACCCTGAGGTGAATAGAAAAGCTGTAGCTCGATATTCTGCCTCAAACCCTGAGGTGAATAGAAAAGCTGTAGCTCGATATTCTGCCTCAAACCCTGAGGTGAATAGAAAAGCTGTAGCTCGATATTCTGCCTCAAACCCTGAGGTGAATAGAAAAGCTGTAGCTCGATATTCTGCCTCAAACCCTGAGGTGAATAGAAAAGCTGTAGCTCGATATTCTGCCTCAAACCCTGAGGTGAATAGAAAAGCTGTAGCTCGATATTCTGCCTCAAACCCTGAGGTGAATAGAAAAGCTGTAGCTCGATATTCTGCCTCAAACCCTGAGGTGAATAGAAAAGCTGTAGCTCGATATTCTGCCTCAAACCCTGAGGTGAATAGAAAAGCTGTAGCTCGATATTCTGCCTCAAACCCTGAGGTGAATAGAAAAGCTGTAGCTCGATATTCTGCCTCAAACCCTGAGGTGAATAGAAAAGCTGTAGCTCGATATTCTGCCTCAAACCCTGAGGTGAATAGAAAAGCTGTAGCTCGATATTCTGCCTCAAACCCTGAGGTGAATAGAAAAGCTGTAGCTCGATATTCTGCCTCAAACCCTGAGGTGAATAGAAAAGCTGTAGCTCGATATTCTGCCTCAAACCCTGAGGTGAATAGAAAAGCTGTAGCTCGATATTCTGCCTCAAACCCTGAGGTGAATAGAAAAGCTGTAGCTCGATATTCTGCCTCAAACCCTGAGGTGAATAGAAAAGCTGTAGCTCGATATTCTGCCTCAAACCCTGAGGTGAATAGAAAAGCTGTAGCTCGATATTCTGCCTCAAACCCTGAGGTGAATAGAAAAGCTGTAGCTCGATATTCTGCCTCAAACCCTGAGGTGAATAGAAAAGCTGTAGCTCGATATTCTGCCTCAAACCCTGAGGTGAATAGAAAAGCTGTAGCTCGATATTCTGCCTCAAACCCTGAGGTGAATAGAAAAGCTGTAGCTCGATATTCTGCTTCTTGAGATATTTTGTTCACAACTTTCTACTTTTTCCCATTTATTTAAACCTGTAGTACGTACGTACGTACGTACGTTACGTACGTACGTACGTTCGTACGTAACGTACAGACCATGGGCCAAAAATCACTTTTTTGGAATCAGGGGACCCCAAAACGGATATTTCCACTCATTTCCCGATTTTGAAAATTTGGACCGATTGCAATACTTTCATTACTAGTATAGCTCCGCTATACTGTAGTAATAGAAAGTAATAAATATAGGTCCACACTCTCTTCCAATCACATCAGGGACATAGTTTTATTAGCAAACACCGAACTACATCCAAACATAGAAAGATTGGTACAAGATTATGTGTGTTTAATTAAATGAGTTTAATTCTGATTAAATGTTTTTAAATCATTTAATAATGATTAAATGTTTTGTTTCAAACAAGTGTTTTTATTTGAAGTTAGGACTTTTAACAGAAAACCTTGTTTCATAGTAATATTATTGTTATGAGTATTTTTGTTAAGAATTTTGTACAAGCAACCACACAGTCAAACGTATCATGTGGCCCGCGGCCTGATCTGGTATCCAAAATTTGGCCCGCCTTCAAAAAAGGTTGAGCGCCCTTGATCTAGGCGCACGGCAGTGCGCCAGGCTAAGTTCCGGCCTCGGCACACAGTGTGTTATACAGGGTGCGCCAGAAAAACACTGACAATGGCTCAGGGTAGGTAGATCTCATCATTTCCAACTGAGGTAATTTTTGATTTCTTTTTTCATTTTCTTTTCGTTGTCTAATTCTCTTAGATTCGTTGGTAGTTTTTAGCAACTTCGGTACTTGGTTTAGCCCGTCCTTCCTTTATTATTACGATAGTGATAAAAAAGGTATAAGGGACGGGCTATTGTATTCGCTTCGGTGTCGTCTGTCAGTCTGTCTGTCTGTTCCCATAGAAGGACTTATCCAAACCTGGTCGACCTACCAGAGATATGCGAAATGCTTTTGAAAACCAATTTGAAATGTAAAATGCCTCTAGAAAACCAATTTGAAATGCAAAATGTAAAATGCTTTTTAAAAACCAATTTGAAATGTAAAATGCAAAATGTACATTTTGAAAATGGTTTTTTAAATGCTTTTTAAAATGGATTTTCAAACAATAAGCCCTTGTAACCCTTGTACAAAAATTATGTTATTTACTAAAATTAAGTGAGAAAAATACAGAAAAATTAAGCAGCAAGTTCTGGAAGTCAATGAAACTGGGCCCAATAAGACCAATTACATAACCTTAGGCTAAAATTATTCTACTGATCAAACAAGAGTCTCGCATTTTTACTTTGTACTAGTGGTTGACCCGTCCCTTGTACGGGACCACTGACCAAATGTTTTCGATGTCTCTTAGCGTTTACGAAATAAGGGTTAAGCAACAATGACTTTGGTTAATATCAGGATGGGTGACTATCCGATTTTTACCAAATTGTTACAGTAGCGTCCTTGGAACACACCGGTATATCACACCAAATTTCATCGCTTTACGACAAACCGTTGAGATATTTTGTATACAACCTTTTCCACGAAATGAGGGTTAAGTAACAATGACTTTGATTGATATCTGGATGGGTGACTCTCCGATTTTTACCAAATTGTTACAGTCGCGTCCTTGGAACATATCAGTATATGTCAAAATCTAGTGATTTTTGAAAGAAATGTAATTTCATTGCAAAATTGCTCTTAAAGCTGAAAAAATAGACTTTTTTTTTTTTTTTCCAGAAACCTACAATTTGCCCCTTCAAATTAGTCGCGTATGCAATATGCACTGCTTAAAATTTAGTGAAAGCGCTATAGTTGCCTTTATACAGACTATTTTTTTTTTTTTTCAGAAACCTACAATTTGCCCCTTCAAATTAGTCGCGTATGCAATATGCACTGCTTAAAATTTAGTGAAAAGCGCTATAGTTGCCTTCACACTTTTTTTTTCCCAAAACCAGCGGCGATAGCACCTTGAGGTCGTGGTTATGTACCGGGTTGAGATAGGCAAGGTTGGTAAAATTGCCTTGTTTTGTTACCACTCCCATGCCAAACTGTAGAAACAATATCTTCTCTCACCTAGTACTGTCTCAGCTCAACCCGGCACATAACCACAACCTGAAAGTACCAGTTCCGCATGGATCACTGAAGTTGAGCACGGTTGCGCGTGGTTAGTACCCGGATGGGTGACCATCTGGCCAATAGCGTGCTGCTAGCTTTTAAAAAAAAAGTTATTGACTTTCTTTGTTCTTTTTTAGGCTTTGAAAAATTCCCTGACTTTTTCGATTTTTGTGAAATTCCCTGAATTTTCCAGTCTCCATGAAATTCCCTGACTTTTCCCGGTTTTCCAGTCTGGTAGACACCCTGACAGAAAGTAAAAAAGTTAAGCAGTTTTTCCATTGTCTATAGAGGATTTTTCACTATAAAAAATATTATATGAGACTTCTACCCTCAAAAATTACGAATAAACTACCATTTGGGAGAATTTAAAAATCTGGTGATTTCTTTTCCTTGAATCTAGTGATTTTTAAAAATTTGGAGTGGAGACCCTGTTTTCTACTGGGAGTTTAGTGCCAAATCATGAATTTTTTTTCAAAAAAGCATTTTGGCTCAAATGTAAAATGGGTCAGAAAAAGCATTTAAAATGTAAAATACTTTTTCAAAACCAATTTGAAATGTAAATGTACATTTTACATTTTGCGGTTCGCACATCTCTGGTTATGATTAGCTTGTAAGCTGGCAAATTTGGTGGGAATTTTCAAATAATAATTTGAATCAATTCTAATTAATATTTTTTAATGATTTCTCCAATGTTCCAATAAATTTTTGATGGTACCTAGGTAAGTATTTGAGGGATTTATTACTTATTCTAATTAATATTTTTTAATGATTTCTCCAATGTTCCAATAAATTTTTGATGGTACCTAGGTAAGTATTTGAGGGATTTATTACTTAATGATTTGTAGAAAGAAAAAAAAATCACTTACTGCCAAAAGTCTTTTCTTCTTGTGTACGCTCAAACACCAACATGTACCTGAAGTGACAGCTGTACTGGACTGAAAACCGAAATGAAAAATAGAAAGTAAATATATTGGGTATTTTATGTTTTGATGAATCATCTGAATAATTTACTCAAGGTGACTAAATGTTTCTTTTGTTCAGGATCTTGTTTGAGAGTTTGGTCATAAGAAACTAGTGATATTTTTAATCATTATTTATTTCTATTTGATCTGGCTGAGGGACTATAAACAGAGAGTAGATCAGCGTCTAGCTAGGGGACTATAAACAGGGAGAAGACTAGCCCACATTTACTCACGCTATATCAATAGCGAAGGTTGAGTGCGAAGGGCATCCCACTCGGAAAATTTTGTTTAGCCAAAACCAGTTGGCCTCAAACGACCCCATCTGAACATGGGAAAAGGCAAAGAAGAAAAAGAAAAAGAAGAAGAAGAAGATTTATTTCTGTTTGAACCAAGACAACAAAAAACGGTGATTGTTGACATCTCCAAAAAAGTTGAATTTATCAAAGTCATTACAGTTAGGTACATATGTAGTTTAGTAGGTCCAAAGTTTGTTTGTGGTAAAAGTGTAGGGAAGTACTTTGAGAAACTACAGGTGACAATACCTACTTACCTTAATATTCAGTCTTCTCATATCATACTCATTAACAAACCTATTAGGCCATTTTCTTCGCGTTTTTGAACCGCCGCCATTTTGAATCAGGATGGAATTTGAAAATTTCAAGTAGCCTATGTCACCCGGAGTACTTTTTTTAACAACCACAAAAAATTTCATCAAAATCGGTCGAGCCGTTTTCTCGTGAAAAGAGGACAAAAACGGTCTATTAGGCCATTTTCTTCACGTTTTTGAACCGCCGCCATTTTGAATTAGGATGGAATGTGAAAATTTCAAGTAGCCTATGTCACCCGGAGTACTTTTCTTAAAAACCACAAAAAATATCATCAAAATCGGTCGAGCCGTTTTCTCGTGAAAAGAGGACAACCAAAGGTCTATTTAGCGTCTCGCAGCTCGCAGTAAAGTGAACTAGGCTCTATGTAGATTGTAGCGTTGTAGCCCTACCCAATGACCCAATGTTACCAAATTTTTCATACGCGAAAGAAAGTAGTTCGCTTTCTAGTTTTCGTGACATTTTAACTTGTTTTGCAGTGTCGAAGCGTAGAAAGGGGTATATCCAGTCGCGTATTCGCTAATCTTCGATGAGATGATCGGTATCAGAATTTCGCAACATTACAAAGGAAGGACGGACTAAAAACAAGCTGGGCCCGTCCCTCCGGGAATTTTTTAGCCCGTAGTTTACTCGTCGTGGTTTAAAGGAAATTATTACCTCTTGTTAATTTTACTCTCATGTAATGATTTAAAATCAAGACTAGAGCCCGTTCTCCCTTTATTCCTTTTTAATATTTAAGTCTTTTGAAATTTGTCGCGATGACCTATGAACTCAAAGCGAGAAAGTTTTAGATAACACTTTAGTCGATCATTTAAGACCGGTTTTAGCGTTATCTATGTTAAGCTACGCCGAGCAAGGCCAATAAATGGATGGGTGACTTGAACCTTATATTGGGAATAAAGGGAGAACGGGCTCTAGTCTTGATTTTAAATCATTACATGAAAGTAAAATCAAAAAATCAAATCAAGAATAATAATAAACTGAATATTAAACAAATTAGGTAGGTACATATAGGTACTGATCGAATAAACTACGGGCTAAATAATTCCCGGAGGGACGGGCCCAGCTTGTTATTACTATTGTAATAATAAAGGAAGGACGGACTAAAAAGCATTTAAAATGCAAAATGCTTTTTCAAAACCAATTTGAAATGTAAAATGTAAATGAACATTTTACATTTTGCGGTTCGCACATCTCTGCGACCTACACTCCTACACAGGGTGAACATGAAAAACGTAACCAAAAGCCTAGGGTAGATTCCTGAGGTAATTTCCAATGAAAAACATTCTATAACTTTTTTTCGTATCTGATTTAGTTTCCGAGATATCCGCCATTTTGTTTTTTCTTTAAAATACACGACCTTCCCTTGACAAACCGGTCAGAACATTTTTTTAGTTAAACACAGAGCAAAATGGATTCAATAACTGAAATTTGCACAAAATTTCCATTAAAATAAGTAAAACTTAAAACACTAAAATTATCTTTTTGGTACCTTTTGGTAAGTTTAATTTAGAAATTTCCCTGATCAGCATTTTCTTTTAAATTTTTAAATTCAAACGGAAATTTGACCTATAAATAAAGGTCGAATCTGGCGGAATGCAACAGGAAAAATATCCCTGAAGTCTCAGCTTTCCAACAATATCCGTTTTGTACCAATATGTCAATTTTTCACGGAGCCACAAACCATTTTCTTCTGAGAAACGCGTACATAAAGCTCAAACTTTTCGAATATGCAAGGTAAATATGTACTTGTGATCATTTTTAGCCCGTCCTTCCTTTATTATTACGATAGTAATAACAAAAGGTATAGTGGACGGACTATTGTATTCGCTTCGGTGTCTGTCTGTCAGTCTGTCTGTCCCCATAGAAGGACTAATTCACACCTGGTCGACCTATATATATAATTAGAGGTCTTTTTACCAGGATCACGAAAATGGTGGTGCAAATTTTGTCCAGAAAACCATAAAGCCAAAAAAAACTGTTTTTTTGGGGGATTTTTTTCACTTTTTCTCACACAAATGAGCTCTGATCTCGAAATTTGTCGCGACGACCTATGAACTCAAAGCGAGAAAGTTTTAGATATAACACTTCAGTCGATAATTTAAGACCGGTTTTAGCGTCACCTATGTTAAGCTACGCCGAGCAAGGCCAATAAATGGATGGAAGACTTAAATATTAAAAAGGAATAAAGGGAGAACGGGCTCTAGTCTTGATTTTAAATCATTACATGAGAGTAAAATTAACAAGAGGTAATAATTTCCTTTAAACCACGACGAGTAAACTACGGGCTAAAAAATTCCCGGAGGGACGGGCCCAGCTTGTTTTTAGTCCGTCCTTCCTTTGTAATGTTGCGAAATTCTGATACCGATCATCTCATCGAAGATTAGCGAATACGCGACTGGATATACCCCTTTCTACGCTTCGACACTGCAAAACAAGTTAAAATGTCACGAAAACTAGAAAGCGAACTACTTTCTTTCGCGTATGAAAAATTTGGTAACATTGGGTCATTGGGTAGGGCTACAACGCTACAATCTACATAGAGCCTAGTTCACTTTACTGCGAGCTGCGAGACGCTAAATAGACCTTTGGTTGTCCTCTTTTCACGAGAAAACGGCTCGACCGATTTTGATGATATTTTTTGTGGTTTTTAAGAAAAGTACTCCGGGTGACATAGGCTACTTGAAATTTTCACATTCCATCCTAATTCAAAATGGCGGCGGTTCAAAAACGTGAAGAAAATGGCCTAATAGACCGTTTTTGTCCTCTTTTCACGAGAAAACGGCTCAACCGATTTTGATTAAATTTTTTGTGGTTGTTAAGAAGAGTACTTGGGGTCACATAGGCTACTTAAAATTGTCACATTCCATTCTGATTCAAAATGGCGGCGGTAATCGTGAAGAAAATGGCCTACTTTGTTGACAGACCCGTTTTTGTCCTCTTTTCACGAGTAAACTGCTCGACTGATTTTGATGAATTTTTTTTTGGTTGTTAAGAAGAGTACTGGGGGTGACATAGGCTACTCAAAATTATTAAATTTCATCTTGATTCAAAATGGCGGCGGTTCAAAGTTATGCCTATTATGCTGCTCCGTGGGACATGTCAGGGAGCGCGTAGCGCGACCGTGTGTGTGTGTATGTGTGGTGTGTGTGTGTGTGTGTGTGTGTGTGTGTGTGTGATAGGTGTGTATGGTGGGTGTGTGTGATGGGTGTGTGTGGTGTGTGTGTGATGGGTGTGTGTGTGTGATAGATGTGTGTGCAATGGGTGGGTGTGTGATGGGTGCGTGTGTGTGGTGGGATGTGTGTGGTGTGTGGTGGTGGATTTGGTGGTGGGTGTGTAATGGGTGTGGTGTGAAGGGATGTGTGTGGTGGGTGTGGTGTGTGTTTGTGTGTGTGTGTGGTGGTCCCGTAAAAAGGACGGGTCAACAACTAGTCAATAATAATAATAACTAGTGGTTGACCCGTCCTTTGTACGGGACCACCACACACACAAACACACCTACAACACACACCACACCCATCACACACCCACTCACCACACACACACCACACCCATCACACACACCACACCCACCCACCACACACATACACACACACGGTCTTAACGTTTAATGAAGTTATTCGTTGCATTCAAGACACCCGTACACGGTCAATAGTTTTGCCTCACGTCTGTTTTTCAGGTAGTCAAGTGGTTATTTCTCCGGGAAGGACGTGAGGTAAAAAGCCAAATAAGGTCTCATCCTAATCCTTGAATAAAAAGCAAGATTCCTGAGAGATGGAGACCTCTGCGGAAAAATTTTCTCGAACGAAAAAAGCGTGTTTCGTAAAGTAAAAATAGGACATAACAACGTAAATCTTTTCCAGCCTAAAAAATATATCAAAGCTGAACTTTGGAAATCATGTCTCAGGTGTATTCAGATCAAAATTTTGTGCCCTGGCTCGTGGTTTTAGCAAAAACAGTTTATCCATTACATTGATTTTTTTTTAAGAGGTTTGACAGAGATAACTGTACTTTTTTAAGCGAATGCAAATATCAAGTTTTTTTTTAAAGAGGTTTGACAGAGGGAACTGTGACTGCTAGAGAAATCGAAGAGAGAAGGAAGACAGGATAGGAGAAAGCCAGCCGTTCCGAGAACGAACATTATCCCATCAGGATAAAAAAATCGAAGAGAGAAGGAAGACAGGATAGGAAAAAGCCAGCCGTTCCGAGAACGAACATTATCCCATCAGGATAAAATTCGCCCCGGGCGGGAATCGAACCCGCGGCCTAGCGCTTAACATTGATAAAAAGCATGGCACAAGGTTTTTTGAAAAAGAGTCTACCTACCCTGAGCCGTTGTCAGTGTTTTTCTGGTGCACCCTGTAAAGATCTTTAATGAAATACCTACTTGCGACTAACCTGTTAATCCTATGAATACTACAAGACCTAGACAAGCGAAGAACGCCAGAAATACCACGACCAACTCTCGCTTGTGCATTGAATAGAGACGCATTGGTACAGATCTGAAAAGTAGAATAACATTTTATGGGAATTAAACAATCTATGCCAGCCTAGTTAGCTTAGTTGGTAGTGCGTCTGCCTTGTAAGCGCTAGGCCGCGGGTTCGATTCCCGCCCGGGGCGGATTTTATCCTGATGGGATAATGTTTGTGCAAATTTTTGTAGAGCAAATTTTTTCGAGTGAATACATTTGTCAATTAAAATATTATGCTGAATTCCAAAAATTAAATAAAAAATGGGGGTTCCCATAAAAGTGACCTATATTTGGCAAAAAATGGGCCGTTTTGCAAAATAAATTGCAAATTTAAAAAAAGCCATTTTAATCATCAAAATTTCATCTACACGATGCCGTTTATTTCATTCCTTAATTCCCAGCCGTTTCTGAGATATGAGCGTGGTTCGCAAATCACGAACCACCCTGTATAGGAACAAAAGGAAGATATCTTTATAGTTATATTAAAATAAACCATTCTCATTATTATTATTATTAGTCACTCTGTCTGTCTGTTCCCATAGAAGGACTTATCCAAACCTGGTCGACCTATATATCAAATTAAAGGTCTTTTTAGCAGGATCACGAAAATGGTGGTGCAAATTTTGTCCAGAAAACCAATAAAAACTGGTTTTTGGGGGATTTTTTTTACATTTTCTCATACAAATGAGCTCTGAATTTGTCGCGACGACCTATGAACTCAAAGCGAGAAAGTTTTAGATAACACTTCAGTCGTCAATTTAAGATGTTTTGCGGCCAGTTACACTGTCAACCTCCAATGACTGCACCCAGTAGTCCATGGACTAAGTGAATACAGCCAGTGACATGGAGAGCCAGTGACATACATACATACATATCAGTCCACTGAGATATTTCAGATGAACTATCACTTGAATCTTCACATAAATTATTTGACATTTTGACACAATAACTCCCCATATTGAAAAAATCTAGCTTTTATTTTATTATAACAGAACAGGAAATTTGACATTTTGACACAATAACTCCCCATATTGAAAAAATCTAGCTTTTATTTTATTATAACAGAACAGGAAATTATAGTAATAGTAATAGTAATAATTGTGCTTTATTATTAAATTTTAACATATCATGACAATTATAACAAGATTAAATTGTGACAGCACTACCACTAGTCCACCCAACCCCCCCGGGGCCAACAGAAGGACGCGTGGAGCATGAGGGTGGCCCCCCATACCCCCCGCCTCCATCCGTCCACCCCAAATCAACAAGCAATTAAAAGTAACCAACTAATTATTAGAAAGAAAAAATATATTTTTATAAAAGTGGTTTTGAAATTTGACTTTAAGAGTATGTTTCTTCAAGAGAAATTAATACCTAACTCAGAAGCATCTTCATTTTCACTTGCCAACTCATCTGTAGTTGCTGCTCCAGCTGATTCAAAATCATCTTCTTCATCACTGGCATTAATATCTTCAATAATTAATACCGTATTCAAATTGTACACAATGTTACGAAGCTCATTCTCGTTATTCTGTTCATCATCCTCTTCCTCTTCTGAAACTGAGACTTGTATTTGCAGATCAAATCCCAAAAAACTAGCAAATAATAATACAGGCAAAGAGAATCGAATTTTGTACGCCAGGTCAAAAAAAAATAGTAATGAGTCTTTAAAAATGCTTTGTTTTCCAGTGGACACTATAATATCTGACATTTTATCACAAAAAAAAAAACATAGCCTATTAGAGGTGAAAAATTACAAATTATTACTTCATCGCAAATTTCAACAGATTTGTGATCATACGCATGCACTGATAATACAGTGTTTCAGAAAATCATACGCATGCACTGATTATACAGGGTCCAGCAAGTGATCTGCATGAATCCGTGAGGCTGCCTCCCAATGGAGGATGAGATTCAGAGTTAAGAGTTAACACCTATGTTAAGCTACGCCGAGAAAGGCCAATAAATGGATGGGTGACTTAAACATTATATTGGGAATAAAGGGAGAACGGGCTCTAGTCTTGATTTTAAATCATTACATGAAAGTAAAATCAAACAATCAAATCAAGAATGATAATAAACTGAATATTAAACAAATTAGGTAGGTAGGTACATAGGCATTCTTTAACCACGATCGAATAAACTACGGGCTAAAAAATTCCCGGAGGAACGGACCCAGCTCGTTTTTTTTTTCAAATACGTATTCCGCAAATGTAATAGAAAGTCGTGTGATGTTCACACCAGATATTTTTTTTTTTATTTTTTTTTTTTTTCAGGTAGGTGAAGTCTATTCTTGAAAAGCATTTTCGGGTCCAAAACTGAACAAATCAGTACCTTACGGTTCCAAAAGAGGGCATAAAGGGGAAAATCCACGTGTTTTTGCAAATTTCGGTGCCAAAACTGGACATCTCAAAATTTCGACCTTAAATAACTAATTATGTCAACTTTGCCATAAATACCAACAGATTCCCTTAGATTTTAGCTTTTTTCAAGACCAAAACCATTAAAATTTGCTGCTTCTTTCAAAAGATATGAGTTTTTCGTTTTTTTCCCTAAAAAAAGTTTATAAAGCCTTTTTTAGCTTGTCCACTTTTGGAACTACTCACTTTAGAACAGGGAGGTTAGATACTTGCCTTTCGCATCTGTCATGATGATAGGCAGGAGCCAGATATCTATTGAACTCGCTGAATACGTCACTGAATTGAGATAACATATTACGGATCCTCATAACACAGCCGCCACTAGGTAACTGATATGCATAACCGAAAGTAACGCCTTCCATGCTACATAAACAATCAAATATCAATTCGTTAATGAATTATCAAACAAGAGTCTCGCATTTTTACTTTGTACTAGTGGTTGACCCGTCCCTTGTACGGGACCACTGACCAAATGTTTTCGATGTCTCTTTGCGTTTACGAAATAAGGGTTAAGCAACAATGACTTTGGTTAATATCAGGATGGGTGACTATCCCATTTTTACCAAATTGTTACAGTAGCGTCCTTGGAACACACCGGTATATCACACCAAATTTCATCGCTTTACGACAAACCGTTCTTGAGATATTTTGTTCACAACCTTTTCAACATTTTCCACGAAATGAGGGTTTGGGTGATTATCCGATAGGGTAATAGAAAGTAAAAATAGATAGATACTCATTTTCCTCACGAGGCTGAGTGGGCCCGCAACAGTCAGTCTCAGAATCAATCATTTGCATGATACAATTTTTTTTAACCCGCCCCCCCCCCCCGGGAATCGAACCCGGGGCTCCTACGTGCAAGGCGAGTTACGTTTAAATTTATCTAAAATAATAATAATGATGATGATGATGATGATGATGATGATGATGATGATGATGATGATGATGATGATGATGATGATGATGATGATGATGATGATGATGATGATGATGATGATGATGATGATGATGATGATGATGATGATGATGATGATGATGATGATGATGATGATGATGATGATGATGATGATGATGATGATGATGATGATGATGATGATGATGATGATGATGATGATGATGATGATGATGATGATGATGATGATGATGATGATGATGATGATGATGATGATGATGATGATGATGATGATGATGATGATGATGATGATGATGATGATGATGATGATGATGATGATGATGATGATGATGGATGATGATGATGGATGATGATGATGATGATGATGGATGATGGATGATGATGATGGATGATGGATGATGGATGATGATGATGGATGATGGATGATGGATGATGGATGATGGATGATGGATGATGGATGATGGATGATGGATGATGGATGATGGATGATGGATGATTAAAAACATCCTTGTACCTATCCTTGGGTAAAACTGCTTTACCCAAGGATAGGTACTAAATTACAAATAATCCGTTTTTGAATCCGTGCTACTAAAAATCACATGCTAAAAGGCTGAAAAAATACCTACTTGTCTCGCGGGTTTTTGTGTTTTTCGTACGTACCTACCTATCTTTTTCAACTTTTTTTGTATTTTTTTTTCTGTTTATTAGTCAGTTCCCGTATTTTCCATAGATTTGGAAAAAACGAAAAAATACCTACTTGTCTCGCGGGTTTTTGTGTTTTTCGTACGTACCTACCTATCTTTTTCAACTTTTTTTTGTATTCTGAAAAAATACCTACTTGTCTCGCGGGTTTTTGTGTTTTTCGTACGTACCTACCTATCTTTTTCAACTTTTTTTTGTATTTTTTTTTCTGTTTATTAGTCAGTTCCCGTATTTTCCATAGATTTGGAAAAAAACCGGAACAAAGGTTGGTTCCGGCGGAACATTTGATTTTTGACAAAAATACGGATTGTTCCGGGAAATAACGTACGGTTGGCAACCCTACTTAACACTGTTAATTTCATTCACTAAGTAAGATAAAAAACTGGCAAGCAAGTAAAAGAGTGGATAACTGGACGTCCCATTCGAAGGGGATAAGCAACAGTTAATCACACTCATTTTGACACTCAGGTTGGTTCCGGCGGAACATTTGATTTTTGACAAAAATACGGATTGTTCCGGGAAATAACGTACGGTTGGCAACCCTAAATGAAAGGCAACACAACAGACAAGTTTTTACTGATGAGAACCAGATTTCTATTGGGGAAAAGTTTCGAGTTATTCAAGCGGAAAGTTGGTCAAAAAATCTCAAAAACTGAAACTTTGGAGAGAATCACTCCTAAAAATAGGTAAGTTTGTATTTTTTGCATATTATTATGATTGTTCTAGATGTAAAATTTTGTGCAAATTTCAAAAATGAAAACCGTTTCTTTCTACGACAAGTAGAAAAAAAGTTATTCAACTTTTTCTGAGGGTGCCTCTCATTTTCCCCAAAACACACAAAATGGCGGTTATCTAGAGAACCGATCGAAACCGCTCATGCATATGGGAATGATTATTGTTGGAAATGATCCCATATATCTACTGTAGGCCGTTGTCCCTATAATTCTGGACCACCCTATATAATATCTCTAGTAGCGCGGTCAAACTCTCTTGACTTGGCGGGGCGGAGCGCTACCGCGCTCCTTAATACCTTCTGATAAGTGAATTCTACTTACCAAGGACTTCATCGATTTCCTTGTGTAGTTTATCCTGAACCCACGGATTCAATATCAAATACATGAAGCAGAACTCCAGGATAGAGTTGACAGAATTGACGGTAGCAGCGATAAAATCCAGGCCGATTATAGTCAGATCATTCTCTGTGGAGGAAGAAAGAGGTAACGTAACGGTATAGGCTAGAGATATTCCTTGCTAAAGAAATAGCAAAGGATGAGTGCAAAGGGCTTCCACTCGCAAAATTTGTAGCCAAAACCAAATGTCAGCCCAAAGCAATCACCCTAGCTAGGGCTGATTGAGAGGCTGACGAAAAACGCTGACCCCCGTCTGAACATGGGAAAAGGCGAAGAAAAAAAAATAGGTTAGAAGAAAAAAAAATAATAAATAAAAAATAGGTTAAAAAGACAATTCCCGAGGACCAATTTCACTTTTTATCTATCCTTATCTCTGTTAATTCCGCCCGGTACGGATTTTATCTTAAATGTTAGGTTCGTTCTTGGAACGGCTGGTTTTCTCCTATCCTGCCATCCTCCTCTCTTCGTTTTCGGGACAGACCTTAGCAATTACAGTTCCCTACCAGGGTTCATCTGGCTCCGGATGATAGCACCCTGTTATAGGGCCCCTGCCTAGGGATACAGGTGAAAACCGGTCAACGGACTTGGATAAGGATTTCTGAGTGCGGAAGAGCCAGGACAACGGCTTCAAGTTCCTTAGACATTGAAGGCGGATGATCCACAATGAGAAGGCTACTCTTCAAACCGGGCTCTCCATGTCACTGGCTGTATTCACTTAGTCCATGGACTACTGGGTGCAGTCATTGGAGGTTGACAGTGTAACTGGCCGCAAAACCAGTGCCACTTTAAACAATTCAGAGCACAATTTCGTCTCTCTTCAAAAATCTTCAAACATGGCGTACTTTGAAAACATAACGGATAATGTACCCCAGATGAGTATTAACTCTTAACTCTGAATCTCATCCTCCATTGGGAGGCAGCCTCACGGATTCATGCAGATCACTTGCTGGACTTCGCAGTCACCAGAGAAACGCCATCTGTAGAAGAGCATTGGAGGAGCAGGAATCGTCGGCCACGACGGATACCTAAATCATGTATGTATGTACGTATGTGTGTACTACTGGTTTAATTTTGAAAAGGTGGTATACAAAATATCTCAAGAACGGTTTGTCCTAGAGCGATGAAATTTGGTATGCTATCCCGGTATGGTCTGTAACAATTTGGTAAAAATCGGACAGTCACTCATCCAGATATCAACCAAAGACAATGTTGCTTCGAACTTCGAAAAAAAAAAAATCAATTTTTTTTTCATACTTTATATGATTCCTTATCACACGAGGAGTAGGTATTTGAAGATAGGAAATTTTTGGTCAAAAATTGGCCGCCGTAGGCGGTCGATTTTGGATTTAGATTTTTTTTTAAAGTTCAATTTTTGTACACTTTTTAATGATCCCATTACATGGGGAGTATTTTAAGATAGGAAATTTTCGACCAAAAATCGGCCGCCGTAGGCGGCTCAGGCTCGGGACTTTTTTTTCAATACGTATTCCGCAAATGTAATAGAAAGTCGTGTGATGTTCACACCAGATTTTTTAAAATCAAATATCTCCGGCTTAACTTATCCAATTTTGATCAAATTTTCAACGTGGTCTACTTTCGTGCCTCAACACACACATTAAATCCGTTTTCTTCCGTCATTTGTAGTTTTTCCTCTACAACTACCTGAAAACGGCTACTTTCTCTGTGGCGTATAATATCTCTAGTAGTGCGATCAAAGTTTCTTGGCTTGGCGGGGCGGAGCGCTACCGCGCTCCTTAATCAAAGGTCTTAAAGTACCTAGTATATTGGTACAAGTTTGAGCTCTCTCTATCTCTCTCTCCTTCTTCCCCTCCCCCTCTCCTTTTCCCCCTCCCTCTCTCTCTCTCGCTCGCCTTTTTGAAAATATTTGTTAATGTATAAATTAAAGATGGAGGAGTTGTCAATGTGATCATAATAAAAATGTTCTTTTCATTCATAGATGATGATGATGATGATGTTGATGATGATGATGATGATGATGATGATGATGTTGATGATGATGATGATGATGATGATGATGATGTTGATGATGATGATGATGATGATGATGATGATGTTGATGATGATGATGATGATGATGATGATGATGTTGATGATGATGATGATGATGATGATGATGATGTTGATGATGATGATGATGATGATGATGATGATGTTGATGATGATGATGATGATGATGATGATGATGTTGATGATGATGATGATGATGATGATGATGATGTTGATGATGATGATGATGATGATGATGATGATGTTGATGATGATGATGATGATGATGATGATGATGTTGATGATGATGATGATGATGATGATGATGATGTTGATGATGATGATGATGATGATGATGATGATGTTGATGATGATGATGATGATGATGATGATGATGTTGATGATGATGATGATGATGATGATGATGATGTTGATGATGATGATGATGATGATGATGATGATGTTGATGATGATGATGATGATGATGATGATGATGTTGATGATGATGATGATGATGATGATGATGATGTTGATGATGATGATGATGATGATGATGATGATGATGATGATGATGATGATGATGATGATGATGATGGATGATGGATGATGGATGATGGATGATGGATGATGGATGATGGAATAATAATAATAATAATAATAACAATAACAAGCATTTTCATCATGAAATTCATCCTTGTTGTTTTTCTTTTTTTTTTACTCACGTGGCAAGTAGGAAGCGGTCTTGTGGAATAATTTTTAACTTTCAAACTTTACAGTGATTTTAAAGAAAGAAAAAAAATGCAAAACTGAACAGCAGTTTGAGAGAAAAAAAGGGAACGTTTCTCTAATTTTAATTGCTTGACACAGAGTATTTGAAAACAGGCAGGATAATATTTGAAAACAAAACACACACTGAGATGAGCTTACCTTACTATCCGCACGGGTAAGTATTGATTTACATTGTACATTGCGTTGGGTGGGTGTGAATACCCTCCCCCTTCCATGGTCACGTGATTTTGTTACTTTCTCCTTTTTCTTGCTAGCCTAAGCCATATTTTATTACAGTCATCATAGGAAATTTCTTTTTGGACTAGTTCGGACATGGCGCCCGCCACCGCACCCCCTACCAGTCCAAACTATCCCTTGAACATTTTGAGTGTAAAACCAGTGTAATATAGCAACAACTTGAGAAAAATACCACGCGATCACAATAAGATAACCTGCTCAAGTGTTATGTCCGCCCCGAACACCCATTTTTATCGCCATATACATGTTTTACACCCAAGTGCAAAAGCAGTGTACAATGAGGGTAAGGCTGGTGTTTTACGGTCCAGTGTACTGGCGGGTGAAAAACACTGCCTTTACACTGTCTCAAGCCAATAAATTATACCGGTATTACCAATTTATTATGACGGTTTTACCGGTGTATTATACCAATTTTCCTAGCTTTTTATACAGATTACACATTTTTTAGACACCGGTTTGAACGGTGCTTTAGGTCTGTTGAACCTCCTCATTTATTTGGGAGGGAGGTGGTACCTATGAAACAACATAATATGTTGTATTTTATTTAACATTTAACCCAAGAACCGAAAATTCGAGAGTGGGCGTAAAAATCTCGTAGTGGGGATAATCAGCTGATATCAAAGATTGGCAGCACTGGCGCTGTCTAGTAGAGAAGATGGGAAGCTCTTGATAAAAATTCAGCTGTTCGCATATTTGAATAATTTTTTATTCAACAAAATGTTTGGCGAAAAACGCGATGTGCACTACACAAACACTATCACAGTATTTCATAGGAATTGTTGGTACTGTCGCCCCTCGGTGTTCAATGCAGAGATTGCACCTTCTCCTCATGCTCTTTGTTAAATATAAGAAATGAGAAAACGAACAGCTTGGAGAGAAACGAATTGTATCATTTTAATATTTCGACTGACTCGGCTGAAATTTAGTCGGTGCGACCTTCACTCCGAACATTAATCTGTTCACCCTGTATACGCCCTTGTGAGTACTCAGGGACTGAAGTAATGCACTCTCGTCATCCATTTCCAAATGGAAGTATGCCTTGCTCAGATCTAACGTACAAAAATATTTACCTCCATTCATTTGAGCGTAGATGTCCTCAATCCTGGGTATAGGATAATTAAAATCCTTGATAGCCTGGTTCACTGTTACCTTATAGTCAGCACAGATACGCACACTTCCATCTGGTTTGTCCACCGGTACGATAGGTGTTCCCCAATCCGAGTGTTCCACCTTGGTGATGATACCTGACTTTTCCATATGTTCCAGTTCATCCTCTATCTTCTGCTTCCTGGCGTATGGAATAGGCCGCGGCTTAATGAAAACAGGTTTCACGTCAGGTTTCAAATCCAAGTGTAATTTGATGTTAGGTACAGGACCTATTTTACTCTGGAATACATAAGAATAGTCTGTAAGTAATCTGTCCAATTTGCTCACATCATTTTTATCTGTAATTGAGACAGCATTAATCTCGGACCAATCGAGGTTCACCTCTCTCATCCAATCTCGACCGAATATTGGATCAACATCTTCATTCAGAACGTAGAGCTTACCAATGAACCATTGAGACTTGTAAGCGCAATTGACGAAAACAACGCCTCGGGGCTTAATAATTTGCCCGGTATAAGTTCGCAACGTTACATTCGTATTGAATACTCTCTTATCAGAGTTAATACTTTTGAAATCTTTGTACGAAATAGTACTTAGGGCAGCCCCTGTATCAAGCTCCATGAGTATTACTTTCCCTTCTATCTTTACATGTACAATGAACTTGTCATTCGTTTTCTTTGAATGTAGCATATGTACTTTGTCTACTTTGTGTACTTCGCACGGATTCTCCTCATCAGAGGAGTCTGAATCCCCCACTTGGTTAGTCTGAGGTTTTCTTACCTGAGCTTTATTCTTGCTCATACATACACTCTGGATATGACCCAGCTTACCACAACCTCTACAGAATTCATTCTTGAATCTGCACACGTCAGTTGGGTACCTGGGGTGAGTAGAAATATTAGGATTAGTATGATTCAGATTGGCAACATTTTCACTTCTCTTCTTTGTAGGTAGAAGATTTTGTTCTACTCTATGTAAAGTGAACTCTTGTTTGTTTTCCATCAACTTACTTTCCTCAATAGAAAGTTCCATTGTGCTCGCAACTTCCAGAGCGTGTTTGAAAGAAAAATCCGATTTTTCCTGTAACAGACGAGTTCTGATTTCCTTATCTTTTAGACCTCGGACAAATTGTAGTCTTAATAACATATCTGAGACAGAATGTTTGCAATGATCACAGGTAAACTTACAGTCAGCTGATAGTTTCCTCAACTCAGTGGAAAAGTCCACGACTTTTTCCTCTTCCCCTTGTACACGGGAAATGAACTTGTGTTGTAAGGTACAAACACTGGGCTTCGGATCAAGATGATCCTTTAACTGTTGAATCAACATTTCATAGGTCTGAGCTTTTGGGTCGTCAGGGGTACAAATATCGTACAACTTTTGATGTACTTCAGGTGTGAGAGCATGTAACAAGATATCAACTTTAGATTCCCCAACATTACCCTTGAGCCTCATGAAAGTCTCAAGCCTGTGTATAAAGTTCACAATCGATTCCCCCTCTTGCAGCTGAGTGAAATGTAGGCTAGCAGTAGTACTTACAGGATTCACTGTCTTCTCATGTTGTACCGATGTCTTCAGACTTACGCTCGGAAAAATCTTCTTCTTGTCTGCAATTTTCAGTCGCAATCGAGTGAAGTTCTCTAGCATTTCACATGCGTAATCTATCTGCTCTTCAAACTCATCCGGCACCAACACATTGATAGACTCCTGTATCACCCCGTACTTCTCTTGCAAAAGATCCAACACCTTCTCTTTCGCTTCCAATTCATGTAATGTAAATGTAACTGTAGCATCCGAAACTTCATTCATCGTCATGGTCAACTTCCTTTTGTACACCGACCTCTTCTTCTTCAATTCTTCCAACTCCATCGTATGGATGATTTACCCTCGTCGCCAATGTTAAATATAAGAAATGAGAAAACGAACAGCTTGGAGAGAAACGAATTGTATCATTTTAATATTTCGACTGACTCAAAAATCATCTGGCCGCAATACACAATTCTCGACTCTATCTATATATCTATCAGTTCTTCCCCCCGTAGCAAGTACTTCTGATCTGGTCCACATGTCGTCTCCACACATTCCCTTCGTCCAACTCCACCTGGTAATGCAGCCTTCCTTCTCTTCTCAGTACTCTTCCAAACTTCCATTTCCCTTCACGCGTATAATTTCTAACTTGCACCCGGTCTCCCACATCAAACTTTCTTCTCGGCTCTCTTCTGTTTCTGCTTCCCTGGTTTTCTCTTTCTTCTTGTTCACTTCGGAACATGACATGAAAGTCTGTTCTTACTTCTCTTTGGAACATCAAATCATAAGGGCTCTTTCCATCAGCATTGGGAACTTTTCTCAGTTGTATCAAAATCTGACTCAGTTTGTATTCGACATCACCTTTTTCATCATGCATGCAGTTCAACAGCTTCTTAATGGTTTGAACATACCT
This sequence comes from Diaphorina citri, assembly GCF_000475195.1. Classification (NCBI taxonomy): domain Eukaryota; kingdom Metazoa; phylum Arthropoda; class Insecta; order Hemiptera; family Psyllidae; genus Diaphorina; species Diaphorina citri. The sequence continues at coordinate 25,686 of NW_007379162.1, read as the reverse complement.
TTCTGCTTGACCATTAGTGGATGGATGAAATGGAGCACTTGTTTTATGGATGACTCCATTTCCTTCTAGGAAGTCTTTAAATACCTTTGAGGTGAACTGTGGTCCATTGTCCGATACCAATACTTCTGGAAAACCAAAGTTACAAAATAAATTTCTCAACTGTTTGATGCACCATTGTGATGTCGTGGTTTTAGTGGGGATAACATCAACCCATTTAGAATGTGCATCTACTATTACAAAGTAGTAATATCCTGACATGGGCCCGGCAAAATCAATATGCAACCTCTGCCATGGTTTAGTAGGTGGTTCCCAACTATGAGATCGCTCCATCGGTGCCTCATTTTGCTTTAGACAACAAACTTTACAACCTTTGGCAATGCTTTCGATGTCCTTATCGATGTTTTTCCAATAACAGAAGTTCCTTGCGAGTGATTTCATTTTAACAATACCAACATGTCCTACATGCAACTCTTTTAGAACTTCTCTTTGTAAATTGAATGGAATCATGACTCTTCTAGC
>NW_007379162.1:9247-12349 GCF_000475195.1 Diaphorina citri | reverse complement strand
GTGGTGGTGGAGGGGGTTGCATGCCTTTGTTCCGGGTAAAAATCGGGAAATCCGTATTTTTTCACCATTTTGTTAGTTTGTACCGTATATGTCGAAAAAAAAGTTGGCAACCCTACTTTCAATAGACATCAATATTGTCGAAATCGAACGACCGAAACCCGAGATACAACAAAATGTTTGGCGAAAAACGCGATGTGCACTACACAAACACTATCACAGTATTTCATAGGAATTGTTGGTACTGTCGCCCCTCGGTGTTCAATGCAGAGATTGCACCTTCTCCTCATGCTCTTTGTTAAATATAAGAAATGAGAAAACGAACAGCTTGGAGAGAAACGAATTGTATCATTTTAATATTTCGACTGACTCGAAAATCATCTGGCCGCAATACACAATTCTCGACTCTATCTATGTATCTATCAGTTCTTCCCCCCGTAGCAAGTACTTCTGATCTGGTCCACATGTCGTCTCCACACATTCCCTTCGTCCAACTCCACCTGGTAATGCAGCCTTCCTTCTCTTCTCAGTACTCTTCCAAACTTCCATTTCCCTTCACGCGTATAATTTCTAACTTGCACCCGGTCTCCCACATCAAACTTTCTTCTCGGCTCTCTTCTGTTTCTGCTTCCCTGGTTTTCTCTTTCTTCTTGTTCACTTCGGAACATGACATGAAAGTCTGTTCTTACTTCTCTTTGGAACATCAAATCATAAGGGCTCTTTCCATCAGCATTGGGAACTTTTCTCAGTTGTATCAAAATCTGACTCAGTTTGTATTCGACATCACCTTTTTCATCATGCATGCAGTTCAACAGCTTCTTAATGGTTTGAACATACCTTTCTGCTTGACCATTAGTGGATGGATGAAATGGAGCACTTGTTTTATGGATGACTCCATTTCCTTCTAGGAAGTCTTTAAATACCTTTGAGGTGAACTGTGGTCCATTGTCCGATACCAATACTTCTGGAAAACCAAAGTTACAAAATAAATTTCTCAACTGTTTGATGCACCATTGTGATGTCGTGGTTTTAGTGGGGATAACATCAACCCATTTAGAATGTGCATCTACTATTACAAAGTAGTAATATCCTGACATGGGCCCGGCAAAATCAATATGCAACCTCTGCCATGGTTTAGTAGGTGGTTCCCAACTATGAGATCGCTCCATCGGTGGCTCATTTTGCTTTAGACAACAAACTATACAACCTTTGGCAATGCTTTCGATGTCCTTATCGATGTTTTTCCAATAACAGAAGTTCCTTGCGAGTGATTTCATTTTAACAATACCAACATGTCCTACATGCAACTCTTTTAGAACTTCTCTTTGTAAATTGAATGGAATCATGACTCTTCTAGCTTTAAATACGCACCCGTCCTGTAGCGTGTACTCACTGTCGTTGAGTCCTAATCTGCGAAGATCACGGCCGTTGAGTAGGGCGTCCAAAATATCACTCAAACACGGATCTCGCCTGGTACTCTCTGCAATACGAGAAATCGTAATCGAATTATCATTTGATAACATTCGAATCTGGTTCAACTGAAATTTGCACGTCTCGTCCAGATGGTTTCCTTTCCTTGGTTGTGCAACTGGAAATCTGGAGAGAAAGTCAACATTAGAATGGTTCTCTGTTCTTCTATATTCAATGGTGTAGTCGAAACCAGACAAGTACAACGCATAGTGTAACATCCTTGCAGCAGACAGCGCAGGTAAGCTTTTACCTGGATTGAAAATTGTTGTGAGGGGCTTGTTATCTGTTATCAAAATAAATTTCCTACCGTAAATGTATTGGAAGTATTTTTTCATGCCCCAGAATATCGCCGTAGCCTCCTTGTCAATCTGGCTGTAATTTTTCTCTGCGCTGGTCAGGCTACGTGAAGCGAATGAAATAGGCCGCTCGGAACCATCAGGAAATCTGTGAGAGAGACAAGCACCTAGGCCGAATGGAGATGCATCAGTAGCCAACAGCAAAGGTAAATCAGCGCTGAAATGAACGAGAACATTTTCACTTGAAATTTGCGACTTGATTTTTTCAAAACTCTCCTCACAGTCTTTGGTCCAGCAATATTTCTTATCTTTCTTTAGCAATGAATTTAGAGGATACAGGGTAGATGCCAAGTTCGGTGTAAACTTATTGTAATAATTTGCCATCCCTAGGAAAGATTTGAGTTCTTTTACGTTCTCCGGACGTTTAGCATTTACTATGGCACTTATTTTATCCTGGGACTTGTGAAGTCCATGTTCGTCAATAACGTGTCCTAGGTACTCAATGCTCTTCTCAAAGAACTTACATTTTTCCCTATTTAATGTAAGATTGTAAGTTTTCATCTTCTTCAGTACCTCTTCTAATCTTGTAAATACTTCTTGTATTGTCGCACCCTGTACAATAATGTCGTCAAAGAAGCACTGTACACCTTCAATTCCCTGTAGTACCTGGTCCATGAACTGCTGAAATTTAGTCGGTGCGACCTTCACTCCGAACATTAATCTGTTCACCCTGTATACGCCCTTGTGAGTACTCAGGGACTGAAGTAATGCACTCTCGTCATCCATTTCCAAATGGAAGTATGCCTTGCTCAGATCTAACGTACAAAAATATTTACCTCCATTCATTTGAGCGTAGATGTCCTCAATCCTGGGTATAGGATAATTAAAATCCTTGATAGCCTGGTTCACTGTTACCTTATAGTCAGCACAGATACGCACACTTCCATCTGGTTTGTCCACCGGTACGATAGGTGTTCCCCAATCCGAGTGTTCCACCTTGGTGATGATACCTGACTTTTCCATATGTTCCAGTTCATCCTCTATCTTCTGCTTCCTGGCGTATGGAATAGGCCGCGGCTTAATGAAAACAGGTTTCACGTCAGGTTTCAAATCCAAGTGTAATTTGATGTTAGGTACAGGACCTATTTTACTCTGGAATACATAAGAATAGTCTGTAAGTAATCTGTCCAATCTGCTCACATCATTTTTATCTGTAATTGAGACAGCATTAATCTCGGACCAATCGAGGTTCACCTCTCTCATCCAATCTCGACCGAATATTGGATCAACATCTTCATTCAGAACGTAGAGCTTACCAATGAACCATTGAGACTTGTAA
>NW_007379162.1:0-2532 GCF_000475195.1 Diaphorina citri | reverse complement strand
GTGGTGGTGGAGGGGGTTGCATGCCTTTGTTCCGGGTAAAAATCGGGAAATCCGTATTTTTTCACCATTTTGTTAGTTTGTACCGTATATGTCGAAAAAAAAGTTGGCAACCCTACTTTCAATAGACATCAATATTGTCGAAATCGAACGACCGAAACCCGAGATACAACAAAATGTTTGGCGAAAAACGCGATGTGCACTACACAAACACTATCACAGTATTTCATAGGAATTGTTGGTACTGTCGCCCCTCGGTGTTCAATGCAGAGATTGCACCTTCTCCTCATGCTCTTTGTTAAATATAAGAAATGAGAAAACGAACAGCTTGGAGAGAAACGAATTGTATCATTTTAATATTTCGACTGACTCGAAAATCATCTGGCCGCAATACACAATTCTCGACTCTATCTATGTATCTATCAGTTCTTCCCCCCGTAGCAAGTACTTCTGATCTGGTCCACATGTCGTCTCCACACATTCCCTTCGTCCAACTCCACCTGGTAATGCAGCCTTCCTTCTCTTCTCAGTACTCTTCCAAACTTCCATTTCCCTTCACGCGTATAATTTCTAACTTGCACCCGGTCTCCCACATCAAACTTTCTTCTCGGCTCTCTTCTGTTTCTGCTTCCCTGGTTTTCTCTTTCTTCTTGTTCACTTCGGAACATGACATGAAAGTCTGTTCTTACTTCTCTTTGGAACATCAAATCATAAGGGCTCTTTCCATCAGCATTGGGAACTTTTCTCAGTTGTATCAAAATCTGACTCAGTTTGTATTCGACATCACCTTTTTCATCATGCATGCAGTTCAACAGCTTCTTAATGGTTTGAACATACCTTTCTGCTTGACCATTAGTGGATGGATGAAATGGAGCACTTGTTTTATGGATGACTCCATTTCCTTCTAGGAAGTCTTTAAATACCTTTGAGGTGAACTGTGGTCCATTGTCCGATACCAATACTTCTGGAAAACCAAAGTTACAAAATAAATTTCTCAACTGTTTGATGCACCATTGTGATGTCGTGGTTTTAGTGGGGATAACATCAACCCATTTAGAATGTGCATCTACTATTACAAAGTAGTAATATCCTGACATGGGCCCGGCAAAATCAATATGCAACCTCTGCCATGGTTTAGTAGGTGGTTCCCAACTATGAGATCGCTCCATCGGTGGCTCATTTTGCTTTAGACAACAAACTATACAACCTTTGGCAATGCTTTCGATGTCCTTATCGATGTTTTTCCAATAACAGAAGTTCCTTGCGAGTGATTTCATTTTAACAATACCAACATGTCCTACATGCAACTCTTTTAGAACTTCTCTTTGTAAATTGAATGGAATCATGACTCTTCTAGCTTTAAATACGCACCCGTCCTGTAGCGTGTACTCACTGTCGTTGAGTCCTAATCTGCGAAGATCACGGCCGTTGAGTAGGGCGTCCAAAATATCACTCAAACACGGATCTCGCCTGGTACTCTCTGCAATACGAGAAATCGTAATCGAATTATCATTTGATAACATTCGAATCTGGTTCAACTGAAATTTGCACGTCTCGTCCAGATGGTTTCCTTTCCTTGGTTGTGCAACTGGAAATCTGGAGAGAAAGTCAACATTAGAATGGTTCTCTGTTCTTCTATATTCAATGGTGTAGTCGAAACCAGACAAGTACAACGCATAGTGTAACATCCTTGCAGCAGACAGCGCAGGTAAGCTTTTACCTGGATTGAAAATTGTTGTGAGGGGCTTGTTATCTGTTATCAAAATAAATTTCCTACCGTAAATGTATTGGAAGTATTTTTTCATGCCCCAGAATATCGCCGTAGCCTCCTTGTCAATCTGGCTGTAATTTTTCTCTGCGCTGGTCAGGCTACGTGAAGCGAATGAAATAGGCCGCTCGGAACCATCAGGAAATCTGTGAGAGAGACAAGCACCTAGGCCGAATGGAGATGCATCAGTAGCCAACAGCAAAGGTAAATCAGCGCTGAAATGAACGAGAACATTTTCACTTGAAATTTGCGACTTGATTTTTTCAAAACTCTCCTCACAGTCTTTGGTCCAGCAATATTTCTTATCTTTCTTTAGCAATGAATTTAGAGGATACAGGGTAGATGCCAAGTTCGGTGTAAACTTATTGTAATAATTTGCCATCCCTAGGAAAGATTTGAGTTCTTTTACGTTCTCCGGACGTTTAGCATTTACTATGGCACTTATTTTATCCTGGGACTTGTGAAGTCCATGTTCGTCAATAACGTGTCCTAGGTACTCAATGCTCTTCTCAAAGAACTTACATTTTTCCCTATTTAATGTAAGATTGTAAGTTTTCATCTTCTTCAGTACCTCTTCTAATCTTGTAAATACTTCTTGTATTGTCGCACCCTGTACAATAATGTCGTCAAAGAAGCACTGTACACCTTCAATTCCCTGTAGTACCTGGTCCATGAACTGCTGAAATTTAGTCGGTGCGACCTTCACTCCGAACATTAATCTGTTCACCCTGTATACGCCCTTGTGAGTACTCAGGGACTGAAGTAAT
>NW_007379161.1:59579-65252 GCF_000475195.1 Diaphorina citri | reverse complement strand
TTCGTTATTTAATTGTGGAAGGGTTGAGGTGACAGTAAAAACATTTCTGAGTTAATGCCGAAAGGGATAAAGGTGGAAACACACTGCCCTCACGTCACATGCTCTCACGTCTCACACCATCTTCTGTAGTGGTTAGCATGGTGGACTCTAAATCTGAGGGTTGGTGGTTCGAGTATAAGTCAAGTAACGAAATAGTGTAGTGCTGTAGTGTATTAATATTAAGTGGGGAACGATATTTGTGACAAGCATGGAGGCTTACCACAATTAAAATTCCTTTGTTTTTATTTACATTTTGTATGAAACAATCAGTTCGAATATAGGGAGGTGCTAAATTTTCAACCAAGAAACAGTGTCAATGTAAAAAAAAAAAAAAAAAAAAAAAATGTAGGAACGAAACTGGCCTTTTCGGGAATATGCATAGTTTCCATTTTTTTAGGAATCCTACAGATCGGATTTTAGGAATCGGAAAATTTTGGGTACATATACGTGGGGTGTTCGATAAGTCTGGTAAAAATGGAAGAAGAAGAGAAACTAGTACAAAATGGAATACACGGCTGGATAGGCCATTCTTTTCTAGGCATCTGAACAAAAATTCAAGTTGATGTTGACATTAGTTGTGATTTGACAGTCATTCGAACCAAACACCTTTTGGGTCATTCACTAATCTGGCAAAAATGGATTTCATCCGTTGGTAAAATCTCATTTTTCGTTTAAAAAACAAAGTAAGGAAATGGAAAAAGTCCCAATAAATTCCAAAGTGACTCTCCTCTTTCATTTGGGCTTATTCAAAAGTCGTTCGGTGATTCTCGTTTTGTCAGAATGCGTTTAAATGCATTTTTTAAGGTGCTTTATGGGGCCTTAGAATGATGGTACAAAGAGGTTTGTAAATCAACTGATCACATACAATATCCTCAAAAGAGTCCAAGATTACGATTACAAATGAATTGGAGTTTCAATTAAAAATACTTCTTTCCTCAATTTTTACCAGACTTGAACAGCCCTCGTAGTCATCAGTTGCTGAGAAAGATACACCATTCGGATCAAGTAATATAGGATGAGGTTCACTAGGGCTGGTGGCTGTTGATCTTGGTGTTGAGGTGCCAACCTGAGATATATCCCTAGTTCAATTGAATTGGAGTTTCAATTAAAAATACTTCTTTCCTCAATTTTTACCAGACTTGAAGAGCCCTCGTAGTCATCAGTTGCTGAGAAAGATACACCATTAGGATCAAGTAATATAGGATGAGGTTCACTAGGGCTGGTGGCTGTTGATCTTGGTGTTGAGGTGCCAACCTGAGATATATCCCTAGTTCGCAGCCCTCGTAGTCATCAGTTGCTGAGAAAGATACACCATTTGGATCAAGTAATATAGGATGAGGTTCACTAGGGCTGGTGGCTGTTGATCTTGGTGTTGAGGTGCCAACCTGAGATATATCCCTAGTTCTGGACAAGTGTGGTCGAACATTATCATGCCGTGAGTTCATATTTGAAGAGTTTGATTCTTGTTCTTGTATTTCTGCCAGCAATACCAAATTACTCAATTGAAGTTTAATTCGTGCTTGTTCAAGCTTTGGCAGTTTCTTAGTCATTCTAGACATACTGAGAAAGAACAAATCCATTTCATCCATATCTCTCAGACCTTGTGATCCTAGAGATTGACCATTTTCCTCATATTCCTTCCTAAGAGCAGTACTTTCCTTCAAAATATCGAATTGGTGTTGAACAGACAATGAGTTGTGTTCTTTCCTTTTCTTTGGTTGTGGCATTTCCACAGTCTCGTTGATATGTGCAGCTGTAGTTTGCTGAGATTGGGCATCATGTTCTCCAAATGCAGGGCTATCATTTCCTTCTAAATCAATGCTATTGTGGTTGTGATGGTGAGTTTCAAAGTCCAGGATATGCTGAGTATCAAATTCTAATTCTTGTTGAGTTTCACTTAATTTATTGTTTATCCTGAAAATGCCCCGCAAAAAAAGAAATATATTAGGTAGGTAGTAGGTATGTATTTATTGTGCAGATATTGACTTGTGTAGGTATGCAGGCAGACTTTATGGAAAACTAATCTATTTCTAAACTCACTTTCTGGACTCAAGGTGTGGTACTAAAAAAGACATCTGTTCTTCAAATTTCCATACAACTTTCTTTTTGGTGCCACTTTTTTTGGCCTCGAAGGATCTGTTTCTTGCATTGATTAAACATCTTCTCAACTTGTCCCACATGTCCTTGGCAGCAGACCCTGGAAATAAAATGTAGTTCAAAAAATGAATCAGTTAGGTACCTAAAAAAAATTAGATTCAAATTTTCCTCATTAAATATTAACAAAGCAAATATGTTTGTGTTTAATATTTTTGGTGACTAAGAACTGCCTCAGGGTTGGGAATCAGCATTGATGTGTCTTTGATGTTTGTGAGACAATGTCCAACGGATATGGATGAATATTGGCCCTGATAACAAATGTCACCACCTACAGCAAATTAAGGATTACTTTTGTTTGGGTTATGGTTCAGTTCAGTTATGTGGCAATACAGAATTGATAGGAGAGGTACAATTAATGATAATTGACACAGTAGTGAATTAATAATAAACTGGAAATGAAAATAAATAAATAAATAGGACTTACCTGACATTTGGAGTTCTTTACCGATTTCCTCCCAGGCTGCTTGACGGATGTTGGAATCCCGATAATGGTTTAATATTTTTGGTGACTAAGAACTGCTTCAGGGTTGGGAATCAGTATTGTGTGTCTTTGATGTTTGTGAGACAATGTCCAACGGATATGGATGAATAATATTGGTCCTGATAACAAATGTCACCACCTACAGCAAATTAAGGATTACTTTTGTTTGGGTTATGGTTCAGTTTAGTTATGTGGCAATACAGATGTTGATAGGAGAGGTACAATTAATGATAATTGACACAGTAGTGAATTAATAATAAACTGGAAATGAAAATAAATAAATAGGACTTACCTGACATTTGGAGTTCTTTACCGATTTCCTCCCAGGCTGCTTGACGGATGTTGGAATCCCGATAATGCTTTTGTTTTGAGTCGTACAGAAAGGAATACCCCCTCACTTTTTCAATGAGAAGTTCTTCAACCATTTTGATGAACGTACAGAAAAAGGAATTAATGACACAGAATTAATCAAATAAATCAAAGGAGGGGGCAGATTGAAGAAATGTACACAGACATCAAATAATTAACTCCTGAGAGGTCACTTCCTCTGATATGTGACTATCACTGTGACCTCTCTATATCTATTGCAATCTCTCACCTCATGGTATCTCCTCTTCTGCCACATCTGCTCCAAAGCATCCCCTAACTCTTGGGAAGTCACTTCCTCTGATATGTGACTATCACTGTGACCTCTCTATATCTATTGCAAGCTCTCACCTCATGGTATCTCCTCTTCTGCCACATCTGTTCCAGTGCATCCCCTAACTCCTGAGAGGTAACTTCTTCAGAGTCCTGAAACTTGAGGAACCCATCACCACCATGTCCTGTTAGATAGATGAGGATGTTACTGCCTTCATCTGTCAGGACACTTGTTGCTATTTTCTAATTTTCTGTGCTATTTTTAGAGCAATATCTGAATTTATGGTAATTTTCTCAATAAAATGTAAAGAAAGGGTTCAACGGAACTTTAAAATATGCCATATTTTCTAACAAACGCACGAAATTATCCTTTCAAGTTTCAAGTCTCTATCCAAATTACAAGTGCAAATATTGGTCTGATAAGACCTCTATGAAAGGACCAAAGGGTGCGTATAAATTTGAAATATTTTCATCTCAATGTAATAAAAATTACACAAGTAACTCACTTGTATGGCCTGTAATTACTTTTCAAAGTTCTATACATAAAGTCTACATCATTATTTGTGGGGAAGTTATTCGTGGAGTAGATGGGGGTAGTCGACCTGTAAGGGAAATAAAACAAAAATGAGATTAATAGTAGTGTTTATATACTGCTCGCATAGTACTGAAAAGTCCCTTTACTCCAGCAGTCGGCTATTATTGTGGTCAAATTCTCAAATTATATTGAGGATAAATTTCCATACCTTGGCTGGGATTAAACTCACGCCCTCCTGTTTGCCAGGCGAGAGTCTTGACCACTACACCAGCGAGGCAGGTTTTATTAAAATAGTAGGTAGGTAGGTATGTATTACAATAAATTCAAGTTTTACACAATTATCTCAGGATACCACTTGTTTACTCATTTCTTTCAAAAACGATCTCCAGGGGAAAGATTCTCTGCCAAGATTTGGAGCATTCGTAAAGTCAATTACCCACCTGTTAGTAGTCTTATAAAGTTCTCCACAGTGACTTCATATCCTCTATAGTCCACCTCCACATCCTCCCCGTACACATCTATATGTTGGTTGGCATTATTGAACACTGTGGCCGGTCTCGGGTTCCTTGGGTTACAAGCCATGTCATCGGCAATCATAAGGATTATATGGCTGTCTGGTATGCCAAGACGTTTGACACTACGGTATATGGATAATACATTGGCAACGTGACGGTAGTTGAACCAGAACCGAGAAGTGTCCACTAGGACTGCCCAGTTGTTGGAGTGTTTCGCCTGAAAATCGGGTTACAAGCCATGTCATCGGCAATCATGAGGATTATATGGCTGTCTGGTATGCCAAGACGTTTGACACTACGGTAGATGGATAATACATTGGCAACGTGACGGTAGTTGAACCAAAACCGAGAGGTGTCCACTAGGACTGCCCAGTTGTTGGAGTGTTTCGCCTGAAAATAATTAATAATATCTTAATTATCTTATCAATATCTTATATTGGGCTAGCCCCGATATTGTTATTAGTTATTACACTATATGTATATTACATACATTATAACAGATGTATTTTAATAAAAGTGGTAAACCTACGTGGCTATCACACTAACATGTCGGAGGTCCGGGTTCGATTCCCGGCGGGATCGAAGTTTTTTTCGGCTGTGTTTGGAGTAGGTACAAGGTGCTCTCAGCCTCGTGAGGACAATGGAGTAGGTACTTTAATCGAGTAGCGACCAGTGGCGGCATTACCAGTGTATAAACAAAACTTTATAGAGTTGACATAATTAATAAAGGAGGTTCTTAGTAATGCCAAGGACTTCTTGATCCACAAAATTCCAGGAGGTATTCAAAAGATGTCCACAAAATTTCAGAAGGTATTCAAAAGATGTCCACAAAATTCCAGGAGGTATTCACAAGATGTCCACAAAATTCCAGGAGGTATTCAAAAGATGTCCACAAAATTTCAGAAGAAATCCTCAAAATTCCAACAACGAAGATTAGCTTCGAAATGAGCCCTCAAAGTCCAAACGTGAAATTTTAAGAAGAAACTGAAAATGCCAGAATGTGAAACGTGAATAGGAAATAAAACAAAATTCAAAATTCCATCAACCGTGTTTTTATTTCTGAGTTCAATACCCGGATAGGATATCCATCACGATAGGAGGGACTAGGCCGCTCCAGATTGAGGCTTCTTGAAACTATTCCTCCGAACAGGGCGGCACGCTGGGAGGGGGCGGCAAGGCGACGTAAAAAGTATATAGTTTGCCCCGGGCGGGAATTGAACCTGTCACTAGGCTTTCCCTCAAGGAATTAATGGAGGAGTTGCAATTGGGAAAATATTATTAATAAAAGGTCGATTCCTACGAAAAAA
>NW_007379161.1:50898-56548 GCF_000475195.1 Diaphorina citri | reverse complement strand
GGGTTGTTGTTCCCTCTTTCCCCAAGACAGGGCATGCCCATTATCTTATTCTATAATATGTGTAGGATTCTATTGGTGGGCTATTGTTTTTTCTGACTGTTTTGCCTAAAACTTTTTTAAAAAAAAAAAAAAAAAAAAAAAAAAAACTTGTCTCTTATCAGTCCAGTTATAGCAGATTCCTATCAAAGTTTCGTAGCCAAGAGAGAAAAAAAAAAAGAGTTTGGTATCATATTTTGGCTGATTATGTCTAAAGTAATTTTGCCGTTTTGGAATTATTCCATGGAGCTGTTTAAATAACTTCACTAATGCACCCCAAACAGCAATGTCATGTACCTGATGGTTAGTCAAAAATCATCCAGAAAGAGGGAGAGACAGAGAAGAGAGGACAGAGAGAGAAAAGGAGAGAGGACAGAGAGAGAAGAAGAGAGAGAGAGAGAAGAGAGAGGAGAGAGAGAGAGAGAAAGAGAAAGAGAGGAAAAAATATATCATATTACCCATCTGCTCTCTTGCTCTCTCTCTTCTTCCATCTCTCATATTTCACTCTTTTTGCAAGGTTATAGGTAATTATAATTAGCTACATAACATAATAATTGGACTCAATATTCTTCTCACAAATTGTTCAATGCAATTAGAGACATTCTATGGGATTTACGAGTACATGCTACTATAACATGCCCAGCCTAATAACGAATCATCAATTTTCCTTGTACCCATTTGTGTGTAGTTTAGTACCTAGTTTCATGTCTGGATTTATGCACTTAAAAACTCATCAGACATTTTCCCTAGAGCTATAAGTACAATAGTACGTATATTGATGGGCCTGCACTTCTATGTTCAAATTGCTTTTCCTTCTAAATTGTATTGTACATATCTGTGGCAGGGCAGTGGTAACACAATCCTCTACTAATTTAAGCAAGGAGATTTGTTCTCATTCACTTTTTAAAGGGGTTTTGAAGGTCTTATCGTCTCAAAATCTAAAAGAAAAGTAGGACAGGATAGGAGAAAGCCAGCCGTTCCGAGAACGAACATTATACGTTCAGGATAAAATCCGCCCCGGGCGGGAATCGAACCCGCGGCCTAGTGCTTACAAGGCAGACGCGCTTCCAACCTGTATTAGTAAACCTGTACCTACTCACGGAATTTGACACCCCGTCATATTAATTAAAGCTTGTGAAAAGTTAAAAAGAAAGTAATCTTGACCAGTGTTAATCGTCTTGATATGTGTAGCTTTTCCATCCGTATGTCCGTATGATGTATTTGGTTTATTCTTGACGTTCACAACACTTCCGTCCCATGTTCCCAGGTACAATGCACATTGGTTACAACCGGTTCCGGTTTCTACTAGAATGTTTGGCGGATTTAGACCGTCAGCTGAAGAGTCATGGTGGTCAACTATTCATAGTACAAGGGTCTCCAATATCCATCTTTCAGAAACTCAAGCGAGAGCTCAACTTTACCAAACTCTGCTTCGAGCAGGACTGTGAGGTGAGTTTATTTTTTCTTCTTTTTTCCATTTACCTTCAAAGGGGGTAAAGCCATACCAAAGTTTTCCTACGTAAGGGTAGAAATGAGCTTAATCCGGCCCTAGTACCTACCTACCTACCTACGCTGCTATGAAAAACAGGCTCATTTTTTTCTATTATGTACTATTAAAAGGCATACTAAAGTTTTCCTACGTAATGAATTTATGACTCTTAAAAGGAGCTGCAAGTATTAGGTATCCCATTTTTTTAGTTTGTATTTACAGATCAAGTACCTATTATAATCATTTTTATCAGGAACCTCAATCTAAATGGCCAGTACACAAATACCTATTTTTCTCCTATCAAAAAATCTGGTGTGAACATCACACGACTTTCCTTATCCTATTGAATGATGCTTATTTGAGTGTTCTTTTACCCCAACTTTTACAATATCTCGAACCGTTTTGTCGCTATAGCTGAAAACCGCCAAAAAACGGTCGAAATCTGTCCAAAAGCGGTCAAAATACCGCCAAGCGCAGCAACCATCTCAACCAAACGTTTTGTGTTGCATCCTTGTCACATTTGTGAACTACATACCAAATTTCAAGTCTCTAGCTCATACCATTCCCGAGATATTGTTAAATTACACAGAAAACCGCCAAAAAGCGGTAAAATGCCGCCAACCGTAGCACCGGTCTTAACCAAAAGTTTCGTGTCGCATCCTTGTCACATATGACATCTACATACCAAATTTCAAGTCTCTAGCTCTTACCGTTCTCGAGATATTTTGTTTACAGACAGACACACAGACAGACAGACACACACACAGACAGACAGACACACACACGGACCAATGGCTGAAACTTTGTATTTAGGCTCTAGGGACCTCAAAACGTGTTTGGGCACTAAAAACTGACCATCGAAAATTTGACCCGATTACATTACTTTCCTTCCTATAGGATAAGGAAAGTAAAAAGTAAATGTAAGCTGACTTCTAAATAAATTCAGTCAACAACATTACAAATTAAATTCACCAAAAAAAAATTCAAGTTAAAAAGGACACTCACTCACTCACACAAAATCTGCAAAATACCAACACATATTCGGATATGACAATTCCGCGACACATAAAGTACGACCCAAAATTCCACAAGAAACCCTCATTCTCCAAAATTCTACGAAAAATGCAAGTTCAAGAAAACCTCTAAATTCAATCAAGTCTAAATTTCGAAAATTCTACTAGAACTCCAAATTCCAGGAAGTAAGAATTTCCAACATTCTACAAGAACTCCAAATTTCAAGGATTCAAGGATGTACAAATTTCGAAAAAATATAAGAAGTCCAAATTCAAGAAACTATGAATCTCAAAATTCTACAAGAAAATTTCCAAATTCAAGAAACTATGAATCTCAAAATTCTACAAGAAAATTTCCAAATTCAAGAAACTATGAATCTCAAAATTCTACAAGAAAATTTCCAAATTCAAGAAAGTATCAATCTCCAAAATTCTACAAGAAATTTTCCAAAATTCAAGAAACTATCAATCTCCAAAATTCTACAAGAAATTTTACAAATTCAAGAAACTATGAATCTCCAAAATTCTACAAGAAAATTTCAAAACTCAAGAAACTATAAATCTCCAATGTTCTACAAGAAAACCTCCAAATTCAAGAAACTATCAATCTCCAAAATTCTACAAGAAATTTTACAAATTCAAGAAACTATGAATCTCCAAAATTCTACAAGAAATTTTACAAATTCAAGAAACTATGAATCTCCAAAATTCTACAAGAAAATTTCCAAATTCAAGAAACTATGAATCTCAAAATTCTACAAGAAAATTTCCAAATTCAAGAAACTATGAATATTTCAAAATTCCAGAAACTATGAATCTCCAAAATTCTAAAAGAAATCTCCAAATTCAAGAGAGTATGGATCTCCAAAATTGTACAAGAAAACCTCCAAATTCAACAAAGTATGAATCTCCGAAATTATACAGGAAAATCCCCTTATTCATGAAAGTACGAATCTCCGAAATTGTACAAGAAAACTTCAAAATTCAAGAGAGTATGAATCTCCAAAATTCTACAAGAAAACGTCCAAATTCAACAAAGTATGAATCTCCGAAATTATACAGGAAAATCCCCTTATTCATGAAAGTACGAATCTCCGAAATTGTACAAGAAAACTTCAAAATTCAAGAGAGTATGAACCTCCAAAATTCTACAAGAAAACGTCCAAATTCAAGAAACTATAAATCTTTGAAATTCTACAAGAAAATCTCCAAATTCAAAAAAAGTAGAAATTCTAAAATTCTCAAAGAAAACCTCAAAATTTAGAAACTATGAATCTCCAAAGTTCTACAAGAAAATATCCAAATTCAAAATTCTACAAGAAAATTTCAAAATTCAAGAAAGTATGAATATCCAAAATTCTACAAGAAAATCTCCAAATTCAACAAAGTATGAATTTCCAAAACTATACAAGAAAACTTCAAAATTCAAGAGAATATGAATCTCCAAAATTCTACAAGAAAATCTCCAAATTCAACAAAGTATGAATCTCCACTTCAAAATTATACAGGAAAATCTCGATATTCAAGAAAGTATAAATCTCCGAAATTATACAAGAAAACTTCAAAATTCATGAGAGTATGAATCTCCAAAATTATACAGGCAAATCTCCATATTCAAGAAAGTATGAATCTCCGAAATTCTACAAGAAATTTTCCAAATTCAAGAAAGTATGAATCTCCGAAATTCTACAAGAAATTTTCCAAATTCAAGAAAGCATGATTCTCCAAAATTCTACAAGAGAATCTCCAAGGACTTCTTGATCCACAAAATTCCAGGAGGTATTCAAAAGATGTCCACAAAATTCCAATAACGAAGATTAGCTTCGAAATGAGCCCTCAAAGTCCAAACGTGAAATTTCAAGAAGAAACTGAAAATGCCAGAATGTAAAACGTGAATAGGAAATAAAACAAAATTCAAAATTCCATCAACCGTGTTTTTATTTCTGAGTTCAATACCTGGATAGGATATCCATCACGATAGGAGGGACTAGGCCGCCCCAGATTGAGGCTTGTTGAAACTATTCCCCCGAACAGGGCGGCACGCTGGGAGGGGGCGGCAAGGCGACGTAAAAAGTATAAAGTTTGCCCCGGGCGGGAATTGAACTTTTGACTAGGCTCTCCCTCAAGGAATTAATTTTTCTTCTACTTGATAGGTCCTTACTTTTCAAATTTTAATTTTTTGTACTGAATTGATTCTCATTACATATTTCCATTTCTCTTCTGCTAGGCGCTATGGCACAAGCGAGATAAAAAAGTAAAGAAATGGTGTGCTGAGAACAACATTACGGTGAAAGAGTTTGTGTCTCATACTTTGTGGGATCCAGAGGTTGTGATTCAGACCAATGGCAATGTACCGCCTCTCACCTATAAGATGTACCTGCATACAGTATCCTGTATTGGTAAGTATTTCCGTCCCGACCGGGATTAGAAGGGTAAAAAGTATGAGGTTTGATAGAGGGAACTGTAACTGCTAAGGTCTTATCGTCCCGGAAACGAAGAGAGAAGGATAGGAGAAAGCCAGCCGTTCCGAGAACGAACCTTATTTGTTTAGTTTTCCTCGGACGGGATCGAACCTGCGACCTAGGGTTTACAAGACAGACGTGCTACCCTCCAAGGTAACTAGGCTGACTGTAAAACAAATCCAACCAGTTCCACCCCTTTCCTTCTGAATTTTTGTTTTATGAATTGTTGTTGTCGTATACATAATCATTACTTCAGATGAAGTAATGCCACGGTTTGCCTAGGCTGTGTATAGCATTCCATTCTAAAAAGAAAGTAAGTACTGATTTATTTTAAGTAACATAAACTGCTGTCTATTATTTCCAGACGATATGTACCAGAATTACGTCAGTTCCCGATCCAGTATATCTATGAACCATGGAAAGCTCCCCTAGGCGTTCAGGAGAAAGCTAACTGTATTATCAGTAAGGATTATCCGGAACGGATTGTCAACCATGTACAGGCCTCCTTGGAAAACAAACAGGTATTGTCATCTTATTCCTTATTGTTTATTCTTTAAAAACTATTGAAGGAAAAGAAGAGAGAGAGGGATAAGAAGAAGAAGAAGAAGAAGAAGAAGAAAAACGAGTGTTTTAACGCCAACTTCTATATT